>NW_008664430.1:0-45293 GCF_000695815.1 Acanthisitta chloris | reverse complement strand
ATATACATATATACATATGTATATATAAATATATATATCTCCTGTTTTCTGACAGTGAAATCCATTCCTTTTCCTCTGGACTGACCTTTCTAGTTCCCTGGTCTCCCTCATTCCCAACATACAGGGTTTTCAGGACAATGTAGTTTTTAGACAAGTGGTTAAATTGAACCTGCTGTTTTCTACAGCACTTGTGAGTTCATGTTACCTCAAACAATTGATTCAGGAAACATAAAACTTTATTCTCTGCCAGGTTAGGTCTTCTTCCATTCAAACAGAAAAATGTGTGTTTGGTTCATCTCATAGACTTCATACATCATCTGACTTCAGTGTCTTCAGTGTTTCGCTTTTCCTTTACCATTCTTCCTTTTTGTGTCCTCTAATAAAGCTGGGTGTTTGCACTACTAATACAACATTTTCCTTGGGTCATACATGGTCAAATTATTCTTTTAAGCTTCCTCACTGACCACGTACATGAGTAAGGCTGCAATTCCACTTTCAATAAATTAATATTTTCTTTTCATATTAACCCTCATATATAAATCTATGCAATAAATTCTAGATGTTGGCTCCATATTTTTGTTAATTCCTTCCTATCTCTTATCATCTATGGTGGGATTTTGCCTGGATTTTTGAGGAGATTTCTTCTGAGGACCCACCTGGTGGAAGTGCCTGCTGGCTTGTAGCACTTTCCTTCCTAACCTCCCAGTCTGGTAACTGTTTTGAGCTTTGGGAATAGCCTTTTTCAAGTTCCTAGTACACATGAGTCTCTTTGGGATGCCATAGCTCATTTACAATTACACAAGCAAGTAGGACTATCTAAATAGATAAAGGAACTCTTTTCTGCTAGAAGCTCAAATCAGGTACTTTCATTCAATAATTTATTCCCCAAAGGTAAATAAAGTTTATTGCCTATGAGGAAGGGACCTATATCAATTCCCTACAGCTAACCACTTGCTCCAGACCATCTGTCCTGCAAAAGTTCCTTGGCAAAATGCTTTCCTTTGTTCAGTTTTCAGGGCACTCAGCTGTGCCCTTATGCCACAGCAGCTCCGAGCAAGGATGCATCAAGTCACACCCCAGTACTCCACTGGCCATTAAACCTTTTTGATAATTTCTCTTCTGGAGTCCTGAGTCTGTGTGGCTACATCACAACTTTTCATGGCCAAAGACATGAGTTTAATTACCATTTAATTAGTTCTCTTAGGAAATGCCTGATAAGGAGATATGTGTGAAAGGGGCAAGAGATTATAGTTAATATGTAGTAAGAGCAATGCTACCTTCTCCTGGGAGGAGAGGAATGTGCAGGAGATATGCCATGGCACTTACCTTTAGGAAAAAAGAATCAGTCCTGGCCATTTTTGCTGACAAATACAGAAACAGCATGGTTTTGTAGCCATGGCTTTCTTTTCCCCTTTCAATTTTCCCATGGCAATGCTACCCATGTATCATGTATAAACAGTACAGACAGGTTGGTATGAAATTTTCAGCCTTGCCTTCAAAGCTGTAACCCATGTCTGAGCTAAATCCTGACAGAATTTCCACATTTCTAATTAAGCCACTAACATATCAGTTAAAAGCCTATGATAAAGTAGGAGTTCCTGTATCTTTTTTCTCTTCCACTCATGGATGTTTTCTGTAAGACTACATCAGACATTTTGACTGAAAAATCAGTTCTTCATAAATAAAATAGGACAGTATTAAGTCAAGTAGCTCCCCTAATGCTACTTATTTCATTAACACTCTTCCCTGGTCTCCAGTGGATGTTTAAGTTCTCCTTGGGGAATATAAACACTTCTCCAATCTGTTTGTCACCTCTTATTTTTTTATTTATTAATTTCTGATGAGCCTAAAACACGCTTATCAAGTTTCAGGAGCTTTTATGTTGCATTTAATTTCCTTCTAAGGTGCTTTTCTCTGTTGGATCCTCTGCAACACTGTAAGGGTTTTGGTTTGAGATTAGTCATTTCTTAGCTGAACTGATTCCTTCTGGGGTAAAATAAACTGCATCACGAGCCTTTTTAGGAATGAGTAGTGGAGCATGTGTCGTGTTAGTCAAGCCCTACCTGCCCCCTCTGCACAAGCTGACACTCATTTTTTTCCTATTTTATACTGACCTTTTTAAGGAAGACATTTCTATTTCAGTTGTGTTAGCAGCCTGAGGTAGGCAAGGGCCACAGACAGGTTAGAGACTCATTCTGTTAAAAGCTCTACAAACAGATGAAACACCATAGCAGCTCCACACATGAACTCACAGTCAAAAAAAAAAAATAGTAGAGCAGATGCATCTGACAAAATCTGACAAAGATGCTGAGCTATTTTAGCACAGCCTGGGTGTGTAGGCAATTCATAAGCCATCCAGCAGCAATAAGCATAGCTCCTCTACTGCCTTCTGGGTTTCAGATGACAATTTTCTGTGGGCATTATGGCAGAGGTGATTTTAGTGGATTTGAAAGAGTCCTCTATAGACAGGGTTTAAACAGCCATTACATGAAACTTTTGCAGCCTGGGCCTAAGAGTCACATACAAATCAAACTCCAGTTAGGGTCAATGACAATATGATCAAGTGGAGAACTGGATGGCACTCTGCTTGACTCAACATTTTAGAAATGTATTAGAAATAGAATTAGGGATGAGTCACTGTACACGTTCTTCACAGTAAGATCAAAACAACCCTGCTAAATTCTATTATTCCTATTGTACTTTCATATATTTTATAGTGTCCATTATTCTGGCATTGTAGATAGGTGATTTTCACAACTGAGTTGTTAAATGTGTACTTGAATTGCATTTATCAAATTTATTTTCAATGTTTTTCATTGGTTTCAATGTGTATAATAAACATTTAGGGAGAAACACCCTTCTTTGGTAGTAAGCCTGTGGGACTTACTGTAAATGTAAATTGTTTTCTATACTTGTTAATACAAATTTCTCCCCTATGCATCAATTTCTGTAGGAGCAAGTGGTTTAGCTACACAGTTGTTTGCCTGTTTTCTGACACTGGGGACCACCAGAGATCTATCTTTCATGAGCTGAAGGAACACAGAGGATGTGACACACTAGTATCCACAGTAAAGGTATATATAGCTCAGTTGGTCACCCACACTGGGGTTCAATTGCCTAAAGATGGATTTCTAATACTCTCTGAGTTGCCCTTAAGACCTACAGAAGAAGGATGCCCTTTTGGGCACTTGACATTAGAAAAGATGCCTAGAGCATACCAACATAGCAACCTTCCAGTACCTGAAGACGCCTACAAGGAAGCTGGAGAGAGACTGTTAAGAACTGTAGTGACAGAAAAAGGAGTAATGGGTATAAATTGAAAGAGGGGAAATTTAGATTAGATAGTAGGAATAAGTTTTTTAATGTAAGAGTGGTAAGACACTGGCACAGGTTCCCCAGGGAGGCTGTGGATGCTTCAACCCTGGCAATGTTCGAAGCCAGGTTGGATAAAGCCCTGAGCAACCTGGTCTAGTGGGAGGTGTTCTTACCTAGGACAGGCAGGGTTGGGATTAGATGATCTATAAGGTCCATTCCAACCCCTTAATACACTACTTACAAATACTACTACTACTACTGGCATAACAAAGTGTCAATAGGCTGTTATATGTGGGCAACTCCAATATGCCCTAAGCAACTCAATAGAATCTAGTAAATGTAGGCAAATAGGATTTAGAGAGTCTGGTCAATTGATGAAATGCAGTTGTCTACTTTTGAGAGACCTGAATAACTTTCTGGTTGCATTGATTAGAGTTTCTGAAACACCTTCACCAGGCTAGCAGACATGAGACAGAAGATATAGGAGACTCACACCCTTCTGGAAAGTAAAGGGAATATTTTGAGGAATAAGTATCACTGAGCACCATTAATTGGTGTAATTTGGGAAACAAACCTGTGCTTCCTTGGTTTGCTTAAAAACGTCTGCACTGCAACTTCAATTAGCACTTCAACACTCTTGAAAACTAGTTTACGTGAAGTGTCCCAATTTTTTCATTAGAGAAGCAACAATACCTTCTTTCAGATCATTCCTTTCATCAAGGACTTCAAAGCACTTAATGAAAACATATTTTGTTTGTTTACATTACATAATGGATCACAGCACTGTAATGCCTCAGTTGACTGACATGCAGGGTGATATAGCCACAAAATTCAACTTCTTGTTTTGGCCTTATTAGCCCAAATATATCAGATCTGTTTCCAGGTTAACGTCAGTCTAAGGCTGTTTGTACCCACTTTTGGAAGAAAAAGATGAAGAGATGGCAAAATGCTGCAAACACAAAAAAAAAAAAGCAAACTTGCTAAATAGTTCATGAAAGACTGCTGAAATTTATAAATGTATTCATAGCAGACAATAGCGGAGGATCAAACAGAAAAAATCCCGATATCTGTATCATTTTGACTCATTTGCTACCATTTCACAGCGAGTTTTTCCCTTAAGAACATTTATTCAAGATAGTTCATGATTAATTCATATGTACTTGTTGCAGATAGCATATGTCTGGAGGAAGATCCCATATTGCATTTAATTAATATAATTCTTCCTCAAGTATTTTAGTAATTTTGATTGGATTTAGCTCCCAGATTGAAGACATAAATTTAGATGCACAGGGGCAATCACCTGTAATGTCCTTCATGGAGATATAAAACCCAATGAAGATTTTGTTGGGATTCAGTTTCTTACACATAGATGTCTAACCACACTTAGCATTCCCTAGGGTATCCAGTGTATCCACAGAGGACTCACCCATCAGCAATATTTAACCTAGATGGGAATGTTTGGATATAAACCTATAATAAAAGCAATTTTGGATTTTTATTTCCTCTGTTTTCAAATCCTAATTCAACCCCATTCTGTAGCTAAAAAAATTGAGGTGAAGAAGATCAAGATCTTTTGCCTGTGATTATTCCCAGCACTGGCACTGCCTCATTGTGCTGGGCACATTCCCAGCAGCCAGCTCAGCAGAGCTCAATGTTCCCTCTGTTGAACAAAGGCAGAATTGGGGGTTGCAGTGTCTCTGGTTTGTTTAGTTTGCAGTGGGTAGGGGTAAAAAGAGCATAGCAGGTATGAAAATACACTTTTTCATTTCAACTTATGCAAAACCTAAGTCTATTTGGATTCAAAGAACACAATCCTCTATTTATGGTCTAGGCTGCTGTAGCTGAAATGTCACATTCACTATTGGGAACAACAGGACTTCTAACAGGAGTGTAAATACCCAGTTATACTTTTGACTTGGAAATTAGCCCTCAACACTCTGCTGGAATCATTTTAAGTGACTCAGGTCTCCAAAAGCCTCTGTACAAAATATTGCTCTGCTAACGAAATTTCTCTTTCAAGCTTGTGCATTCACATCCCAAAGCCAATAGGAAATGAAAACTGATTATTTTTCCTTTGAATCACATGTGCTCTGCTCATTTTCTGCAATAATATAATTCAGAATAAAATAAGAGAAGGGATATAAATTTTCATTGACCATATTAAATTGAACAATGTGCATACTTGTTGGGTTTTAGTTTTCATTACAAAGGAAATTGAATTGCAGAAGACAGCCATTTGAAGCTCTATAGATTTCTGCCTCATAAGCTGCAAAGAATTTGTTTGATTGTGTTCATCCTTTCTTTGTATGTTTACGTGGATATATTTTTATATATATGCATGTGGAAATATACACACACATAAATGAGCTACAGTTATGAGATAAACAGACTCATGCTTTTTCACTTGCTGGAAAGATGAACATGTTTATTTTTTGTGTATTTTTCCCCATGTTTTTATTTTTTATGATTTTTCACTATATTCTAGTCAGATCCTTGTGTGTGGGGAGGGGAGGAAAGGAGGGAGGAAGGAAATAAATGAAAATATACACTCAGCATCTTAATTAAGATTTATTTAATCCAGCTACAAAACAGTATTTAGCATCCTGATGGGAGCAGATTGCTTTCATATTTGATGTGATTTCCCAGTTTAAAATGAGAAAAGTGGCAATGTATTAGACCTGAATTATTGCTCTGGTGCTGAGATATCTGAGATTTCAAAGCATGTACTTCCTACAGGGGTGGGTTTGCTCCAAAGTCACAACAGACAGCCCAGCAAACCTGACCCCTTGCTGCAGAGCTCCTTGTGTCAACCTCAGCAGAAGACCCTGGAAAAGGGAGAGATGGTTTACCAAAGGCAGCTTTCCTTGTTGCTTGGATCTTTTTATAGCATGACCTTGAAGGTTCATGGTAGGCAACAGAATGTCAAATGGGATTTACTGCTCTGGGCCATATCTTCAAAAAAAGTAAATCCATGGAATTAAGAGTCAGATGGCTTTCTCTAAAGCCTATAGGAGTCCATCTCCCACTGAAGGGGATGGTGCTTAGCTCCTAAATTATTTCAAAAAGTATCCATATTCACCCTTAAATACCTACATATTTTGAAGATATGGACCTCCATGCCAAAGGAGAACCATAACAGTGAGAAGTAATATCTGACCCAATCACGTACAATGGTATAGCTATAACCAGTGAACCAAACAGACACAACATGTCTACCTCTTATAAGATAGAGATCTTTTACCAGCAGTAGAACTTTGGTAAGAGACTAGACTATTGGGAAGAAATTCTTCACTGAGCAGGTGGCAAGGTACTGGCACTGATTGCCAAGAGAATGTGTCAATGCCCCATCCCTGAGTTCAAGACCAGGCTGAATGGGGCTCTGACCAAACTGGTCTAATGAAAGGTGTCCCTGTTCATGTCAGGGAGCTGGAACTAGATGGTCTTTAAGGTCCATTCCAACCCAAACCTTTCTGAGATTCTATGATTCTATGATACTGTTCATAACCTTACAACTTTGAGTAACTTTGGATAGTGGAAACTTTAATTAATGTCTTGGTAGAACTACCAAGCTTTTTTGAATCATTGTTCAAATAAATGATTATGTTGTACAGTAACAGAGTTCTCCCTGCCATTGAACTTTGTCAAGTTGCACTTTTACAACGGCACATTAAACCCACCTTTGCTAATATCTTTGACAGTGGTTCTTTAAGCAATCTGAATCACACATTCACGACATCACTAAGATTTTCTTTTGTCAAATCTGCACCAAGACACCCTCCATGCTCCCTGTAGAGGTCAAGCAGGCAAAATCTGCAAACATGGGAGGGGGAAAGCATTCTGCAAGTTCATAATATCAAGACAATCTCCGTTATTCACTTCTGAAGCCTATCAATGGAAAGAACTCTATTACCAGACTTCTTTTCTAAGGAAAGAATTTGCTACTGGCTCTTCCATCCTCACTGTTTATATGTGCCCTCCTAAATCAGGCAGCTTTGATGAAAAGGTATATTAACTGGGAGGTTTAATACATTTTTGACAAGGCTCAGCAGAAATAATACCACCAGTATCAAGGAATAAAATGAGAAACATAATGATGCTGTTTAAAATGCCAAAGAGCTCTAGGTTAAAAATATTAATATAAGGCTTGATCCAAAGTCTTGAATTTAATAAAAAGTCATGATGAATGCAGTGATTCTGGAATAAGGTCCAAGAAGTGCAAAGTACCACCATGTATTAAGCTACAGTTCAGCCCTCTGCACATTTCTAACACATGAACCAATTTCTACCAAGGCTGTTCAGCAAACTGTGCTTGGGTCAGTGCCAGGCTGCACATTGCCCTGAGAGCAGGACAAGTCACTCAGGGCATCTGTCTGTTTCTGACCTTTGGGACAAAAAAACATCTGGAGACCTTTGAGGTTCCACAGACAAGAGCTTTGGGCTGGAAATGGCTTTGTGAGACTCTATGAGGCAGCCAGCAAGAGTCTGCAGCTTGTGTGTGGCAGGCTGTGTCCTGCAGGCACCAGGGGCACGGGAAGAGCATTCTGCATGGAGGTCCCCAGGCTGTGCCAAGCTGTCTTGCAGAATGTCACATGGTCCTTTTATGTTAACTCAGTGTGTTCCCAGTTCAGATCCGGTCACATCTGCTGAAATGTGAATTAACTCCACTACCAAACTCTGTGCATAGCAGGCAAAGTCCCTATTCTGAAACTTGTCAGAAAACAGGCATGCAGTTAAAAAGTCAAATATTGAACTGTTTCATTTATAGGGAGCAAGATGAGAATCCTATAGCTGGTAACTTATTCACAGAGTATATACAGAGCATATATCTTCTGTAACAATATCTATAATTACATATAAAATATTTAGAAACTGCTTTAGCTTTTCTAGACAGCAGTCTTTAAAATATTCTCCCTTTTAATAATTTTTATAGAACATGTATTAGAATATTTTTTGAATAGAAAGCAGCTTTATCATCATATAACGGGTATTTCAAAAAGCTCAGTGCCAATTCCCACACTCTCTGCTTCCTCTTCCTCCACCTCCTCATCCAAGCAAAAAACCCCAAAACAAAAAAACCAAACACGAATAAAAAAACCAGCAGTGAAAAAAAGGTTTATATTTCCCTCACTACTATTACTTTCAATTAATTTGGTCTTCAGCTGCTGCATTTTCTGTCAATGAGCTTTCATTCACCTGTTGCTCAGCCATTAGTGGTAGGTTGCCCAGTTGTCCTTTAAGCAATGTGTGCTTAATCCTTGCTGTGGCTGGTGGCACTCAGCAATCTTTCCACATTCACTGAAAACCCACCTCTATGCATGAGGCTCACCAAAGATTCCCATCTGGCTACGGGGCATGCGATGAATTTTAACTGTTTATTTCACTGTTATCTTTTTGCCAATTTTATCTGCCTTTTACTTTGTCCAGGACTTTTGAGGACACAGACTTAATGCCTAAAGAAAATACTAAATTTTATTTATTTCTTTTCCCCTCCTCTCCTTCCTCCAAAATAGTAACAAACAACATCTGTCATGACCTAAAGGATTACCCAACATGCAGGTGTGTAGAAGTCATGACCATAAGTACACAGGATTCCATAACACATGAGGACACAGAGGCTTCTATCATCTGAATTTCTCTACTTTAGTATAGATTACTGCAAATATTTATAGAAATCACCACTAGCAAGTATATCTATGATTAATAAAGTGAATATATATATATTACAAACTAGTATCAGCAATTAATAATAGAGTACCAATCAAGTAAGGCAGCAGTTAATAATAGTAACAATCAACTGTAGCAAAAACAGTAACAGCAACAACCAAATAGGTACAGGTTACTACAAACTTGTTGATGAAGCAACTTACCAATGATTTAACAGCAGATATCATTAAGAAATATTATTTATATTATATATAATACCTGTATCGAGTGAATTATATTTCAGAAAAGGCCAAGCCACCCCAGAGGGAGGACAAATTGATCCTAGAGGGGAACCTAACCATTCCAGAAGCAACCCATCCCAAAGAATGAGTCCAGAGGGAAAGGAGTAAGAGGACAAACTCCCTTCAAATGGCACAGTCTGAAGTCAGACAGGTGTCCCCAATGGTAGTCCAAGATCTTATTGCTGCTCACATCAACATCCTACATGCGTATTTTGCTGTTACAGTGACTGAATTCTTTATTGGTTTAGTTGACAGGAAGAAAAAAAAAAAAAGGAAAATATTGATCTGGTTTTTCTCTCTCTTACTTCTCAGGGTTTTGAAAAATGTTTTTGACAACAATGACAACACTTTTGTACTGCCTGAAATATCCCTTGAGAAACAAACCTACTTAGGAAGGCCTTTATTCTCTAAGGATTTACCAGTCTCAAACATCTGTTTTCTGTGAGTGATAAGAGGTAAAAAGTATAGAGAAAAGAGAGTCACAGGAGACATGCTAGTACCCCAGGGAAGAGAGCATGTGAGGATCCTCTTTGTGCTGCTCTACATAAAGTCTCACAAAACTTAGCACATTTTATGATTTCAGGGAACAGTGAGGTCTGTTCCTCAAAGTGTGGCTGCTCTGATGTTTGAGGATTACCTAGAGGCTGCCCCACACTTAGCCAGAATATGCAGCACATCCTTCTTAATGTAAATAATTTATAATAGTCTGTACCAAGACCCTTTATTTCAGTATAAATTTGATGTCTACCAAGTTCATTTTTGCCATACACAGAGAGACCCTTTGAGAATTGGAGTATGGATTTGCTTTTCCCTTCTGGCAGATGGATGGAGATGGGACTAATAAAAACAGAATGATGGAAGCAATAAATTTGGGGCTTTCTGTTAATTGACTCAGTGTATTCATGATCAGTGTGCTTTCATTTCAAACCTGATGCTGCAGAACACAGGTGAAGCTGGGAAGCAGGGAGGGAGAATGCAGATTTCATGGCCAGAGAATATCAAATTTACAAAGGAAGCATGGAATGTTTTGAGGCACAGAACTTCCAAGCATGTGTTGTCACCATGTCTTAAAGGCTGAATAGTTTGTGACTAATAAGTATCTAATATAATCCCATTAACATAATAATTCTGGGTTGTTAACAATATAGTCTTTTCCTATCCTAGGAAAATGCTCTTTTCAGATGCTGTGTGTAAATTTGCAGATAAGGAAATTAACAGCTGTCTTCAGAAACTTAAAGTACTGAAATAATTTTAAGAACTAATAATTAAAATTGCTAACGACAGAGATATTTGGTTTATTATCCTTAAGTAAAGATGTACTTATATAACACAAATTTATAGCTTGTTACTAAATGTTAATGTATTTTAAAAATCTTGTCTTTTCCCCCTTATATCTAGTTCTTAATAAACAGATTATTTCAGTGTAACATAAGTAATAGATGATCATTCACAGTCATATGCCTCCCTGTTTTTCAGTGCTAATAACTAAAAACTACTGAAGCAAGAACATAACTTTCTATTAGCAGCCTGTGTTAATGAAGAAGGTCTAAAGCACACATACTACTTTGCTCTTAAATGAATTACAAGTCCTGAATGTTAAGTGGATGAGTATTTTAAAACAGTATTTAAAGATCACATCTTTTCTATATCTGTAGTTGTTTACAAAATGCCTGCACTTTACCTGCATTTTTGCACTAATCCCTAAAATAGCATTTTTAAACAGCTGTTAATTTTTCTGTCAATAGCTCTTCCTTTACAACCACCAATAACGATTCAATGAGATTTGCTCTGCATTCCCTCAAGCTATAATGTGCAAGGAGGCAGTTTTCCAACTTTTTTTCACTTAAGTAACATTTCAAGCACAAAGGTTGAGAAGATTTTTCAATGGCATTTATGTGAAGAAAGGGAAGTTGTTGCTTGATACAGATGAAAAACCAGTTCATCCCTCACCTATCAATAAAATGAAATGATACCTGCAGATGGGCTGAGGTTCCCTTCTTTGTACCCAGAGATAAAGTATTAGCAAGCTACTAAATGATTCTGTAATAGGAAGGAAGGAAAATAAACCTCTTATGTGTGACAGGGCAAGTTTAACCTTATAATGATCTATTTAAATGTTTCAATGCAACATTAGTGCCATGGAAAATCCAATGGTCCTGTACTTTTACTACAGGATTATAGCATTTTTCAAGTAGCTCCTTGGAAAAGAACAGTCATATTAAAGATTCACATCTATTTTCAATAGGAGAATTGCAAAATTAAATTCAAAATAAGTCAGTCATGGTACTCCAGATTAGTGGAAAGTTTTGACACATGCTCACACTTGGAAACCCTGAGTGCTCAGGGTTGAAGAGCATGATTTTGTTCCACATCAGAAAAGGCACAGAAATGTGACCCTAAGTGAGTGATACAAATCACTTAAAAGACCAGAAGAGATAATAGTTTGGGAAAGTTTAAAGTTATGTCTACATGTGCTATTTTTGGGTCAGTGTTTATGACAACACCAAAATAAATGCGACTTAACAATAAACTTCAATATAAAGCTTTTCTCCTCCAAGGGATCTAGCTGTAAGAATGATGGACAAACCTCAAACAGAGGGTTTTGAGCTTAAACTCAGGCCTCCAAATATTAGAAGTGTAATCAAACCCTCCAAATATCTTTGGATGCATAAGAGTATTTACTTATGCAAACTGAGTATTAGAGTTGCCAGACCCTTCCTGTTAGGCTACAGGACTCTTTTCAGCACAATTTAAATTACCCCAGAAGTGATTTATGAAAGGGGTTTGGTGTATTAGCAGCACACTCAAGTTCAAGAGCTCTGACTTAACATTCAAATGCTTTTCTGCAGCTTCTGCACCTGGCACATGGATGACATGTCCTATTTCCAGCTCAGAGGACTTTGGTTTTCATTGCATGCCACAAAACATCAATAACATATTATAGGGCACAGAACATTGCTGGTGAGATACACTCTATCCCACATGCTCTATCCCACAACCACTTTTCCCTTAGGGCTCTCCCAGTGGTGTCACAGGGGACTTCAGGCAAGTTCATAGTTTCACTCACACAAATCCTATTTTAGGCTTAGTATCATAAAATGAGATTGAAGACAATACATAAAGTGGACTAGAATTACTAGAGCTGCAAGACCTGAGATACATTTCATGTCTCCTAAAAATTGCTTGGAAATAAACCCAAACTCCTTATGGCTATCTTCAGGGTTTTGTGCTGGAAGCCCGACACTTACAGATGTTCTGCTGAAAATATGATTTTATTACCTGACTGGACTTGCATTTTTTTCAAGACGAAGGGTCTGGAAGATAAGATGTAGGCTCTATGAAAATTTCCTGATCTCAGAATAAATTATTCCCAGTAGTCTTCATTCTCTCTGAATAAAGGGCAGCAGTATCAATGTCTCTCTTCATAGTCCATTTACTTTACTCTAGCTCCTAGTGACACTTGGCTGTCTGCTGTCTACCAAAAAAAAAAGCTAAGTAGAGTTCTATTGAGTTAGACTGGGGAGGAAAAAACGGTGGAAAAAACCTCTGTATTTTGAATCACAAATCTCATAGTGAAAATTCTGAACTTTACAAGTCTGGATTTTAAAAGGGCATACAAAAGATCCATTGTCCAAAGTCATTACCATAAACTATAAGCCAAAAAAAAAAATTAAATCTTCTACCATTAAGAGAAGCTGGAAATGAAACATGGGGAAAGCTGTACTACTGGCTTAAAGAGTAGATTGGATTTCAAAGGGGTAACTATTTTACTATTCATAATGATTGTATTTGTATTAGGGTTCTTTTTTTTCTAATGAAATCGCAGAACAGACCAAATTAAATGTCAAGAATTATACTGAGATACACTTGCAGGAACAAGCTGATCATTTTGGTATGTTTATGTAATACTGGAAGGTGAAATAAAGAAACATGTTAAGGAGCAATTCCAATTAAATAACATGTAATTGCCTCCTGAATTATAATCCATTTGCATTAGAAGGCACAATCAGTTATACAACAGGGTCCATTATTCATGGCCTGGATGGCAGCAGCCATCAATACGATCACAAACCAATCTCCATGCGGTAACAATAACACACTTTTTATTTTATAAAACATAGAAAAATGCCATCCACCTCAGGCTACTCCTTCCTGTGCTTCCACAGGAGCTCTCTGACATGCCTACAGCAGGCAGGCTGCTGCTAAATGGCTTTGATGAATAGTACATGAAACTGTAATGTGAGCAAAATTATCTGACAGCTACATGGATGATGGCATGTACGTGCAGGGAAGTGAGGGATGGATTCAGTCTGTATGTTCATTCTCCATGAAACAGAAAACACTGGCTCTAAGGAATAGCAATGCACTCACACCTCCTTTTCTGTCTTTTCTGGGAAAAGCTTCCATAAAACTGAGTTTTCTGAACAGATGGACAGCTTGTGTTCTGGAAAACATGTGAAAGAGATGATACGACACTGGAGATAATTATATCTGATTATTAGACAGAGGTCAGGCAGGTTTTGGTCACTCCTTTTCCACATTGACAGTGATGATTAATCTGTACCTTCAAAACTCTTCTATCATTGAGCTATCACTAACTGTGCCCCATGATAAAACTTGTTCCTTTTTTTTAACCTTCCTTAAAATATAAAAGGGCAGAATGTTATTTTTTTTTTAATCAGGACTAATTTTATAAAATAGAGTCAGTTACATTTGACAATTTGTTGATATTTTTAAAGGGAATTTTTTGAGCATATGCCTTCTGTAACTTCCTGATTTGGCCAAGCACAATAAAACTGTGAAGATTTGGGAAAATTTTCAAATTTAAATTATAAAAAAAAATTGCTGATTACATTCAGTATTAAAAATGGCCTTTTTTATCCTGAAAAGTTAGAGACTGCCTTGGAAGGAGCACCTACAACTGCTCACTATCTGTTCTTTAATGTTTCATTGACATGATCTAGCACACAACAGTATCAGAATAAATTTAATGACTGATTTGGATTTGAAGGGGTTTTTTACCTCATTTAGGGGATCTGTGTTTAGGAGCTAAAAATATCTTCAGATGGAAACTTGTTGGAAAATTGACAAAAAGTCTCATGGAAGCTATTTTAATGTCTCCAATGATACCTTCCTCACAATGAACATCTGGAGAGTACTCTAACATATGCTTTGCTTAATAGTGAATTATCTCATACATTTCAAGAAAAGGAGGAATTGTTTAAATTTTCTTTTTCTTTCACTGCAGTTTGCCTACTTCAACAAGATTAATTATTTTATATCCTCTTTTCTAAAGTAGCAGCTTCTAAACATGATGCTTACATGTACTATAGAATTTGGTGAGCCATTCCACGCTTTGGATTTATTCATCATATTGTAGGAAAAATACTGACTTTTAGTTCCATTGAAGGCCAGATCTGGGCTCCTCGGTCTCTTTGTTTTCACTCTAATTGCATCTAATTTTCCTATAAGGACAATCATTGCCATGCCTTGCCATGGGCAGTGTTGTACATTAAAAGTGGGTTTTCATATGGAAAAATTACAAATTTGGATTGATTCTCTAACTTGACAGGTATGACTCTCACAAACGTATGTGAGAGTCATACATACACCATATGTACATATGACTGTCTTAAAATTCTTGCTGTTTGCCTTTGTATGGATTTCTACTAAGCTGAGCATGGTCTTCCTAAAGAAAAACACCCCACAGAGCACAGCAGAGTGTGTTGGTATTCACAGTGTTAACCTGTTTTCTCTAGCCAGCTCAGTCTCTAGCTGACAGAAAACTGCAGTGTGATTCCTATTCAAAGGAAATTTGGGGCGATTGGAGACTTGTCTCTTTTCCAGTAGTAGAAAAAACCTGCAGTTTGAATGTTAGCCTCCACTAAACCAATTCCTATTCAGAGTAATTTCATTTCCACTGGTTAAATCAAAAGCAGAATTATGCCCAGATTGTCTAGTAAAGAACAGGATGTAATGAAGGCTGGATTTACTTTTACAAATCCTCTTAGAGTCTTGCCTCTGAAAAGATAAGAAAAATAATTTAATTTCATGAACAGTTCAGCAGTTGTAAAATCCCACGCTGTGAAACAGAAAGGAGACATTTGGAGACAGACTTCCTTGGGGTAGCCGCGTGCCACGGAGCATCAGAGCATCTCATGAAGTCCCAATCCAGACACATCTCAGACGAGTGCTGCAGCTACTGGGCTATTCTGAAATGAAACATGCTCTTCCTTTGACAAAAATTCCACCTTTACTTGAGAAATTAGTCTTTTCTTTCCTCATCACAATGAAATATTATTTTTGTTTCGAAGAGAGGAAAGATTTTTTTGCCTTGTTATTCAGCATCTGAACCTATAAATTGCAAATAAACAATATAGTTTTGGTTTTTTTCCCCATATCTCTTTTGAAGTATATATTTAAATTGTTAAAACAAACTTTAATTCTATTTCAAGCCTGCTTTTGTATTCTAGACCTACGCAATTAATTTTCTGCTTTAAGGTATTTTGAAGGTATTTTAAAATTATACAAAAGAAAATTAACCTGAACCCCAAATGCCTCATTTAAGAACAATTTGATTGTATAATGTGCATAAATCATTCTAATAGAGCAATTTTATATCAATTATGACACCATTATTTTTGAGCTCATTACTGATTTTATAAATAAACCAGTAACCTTTCATCATTTACCATGTAGATGACTACACTGCATTGTCATGACATGAAATGGGTGTCATCTTGCATTCTCGAGGCTGTACAGTTATTCCTCATATTATATAAGTGTTTGACAACCTTGTGAAGTGCAATGCAGAATAACACCACGTGAAGTGTGCATCACTTCTCTAGAATCACAAGGAACAAGGAAGTTTTTCCACCACTAGCTGTTAAGTCATCTTCCTCCCCAATCAATGAGACACTAATTTTTTATATTATTCTTTTCCGCCTTTCCACTTAGATTTTTTTACATCATCTGCAATTTGAGTCTGTGTAAGACATTTTAGCTGTGGACTAAGTTGTCTAATTTCAGCTGTTCACATTTTTGCACTAAATCTCTGCTTCATTTAAGTCAGCACCTTGGAAAATGAGCTTACAGCTAGTGAGTGTCAGAGCCTTTCCAAAGATGTAGATGAGGCAAATAAAGTGGTGAAGGACCAGATCAGTGTCACAATGCGAATCGGAAGCAAAGATTAAAATTGAAGACCCAACTCCTGGACCAGTACCCCACTAATCTGCATCCCTTCCCAACTGTGCTTGGTGGAAAAGAGATTTTAAAATTAGCAGGTAAATTTTCATACCATTGCAGTAATATTCAAATGTGTCTTCTCTCTTAGTCTGAAAAAAATCAGGTTTTCCAGCCCTTTGGACCATCCCTATTTATGTAAAATTGTTGATCTTGAAAACAGCTATTCAGATAACCAGTGAGTTATTGAAATAAGTTCTTTTTATGCATAAAAATTTGGGTTCAGGCTCCCGCTGGAAATGACAATGTCATTGACACAAGGGTGATGATGCATTTCTGAAGCACACTTCCAAGGGTAGGGAGATATTAGAAATGAGGACACAGAGAATGTGAAACCAAGATCCCCCCTGCCAGAAAAGGAGAGAAAGCTATTATTGTATGAGGGGAAATTTATTCCAGGGGCTCCTCTCACTCTTGAAATGTGGTGACCCTGCCATACTCTTCACTGCATCTTATCTCCCCAGCATGTAACCACATTGCTACACAAAGCAGGTTATGAAAGAAATACTGAAACCAGGAGCTGTAAACATTCTCAGTACCACATTCCCAGACCTCTGTGGTACTTGAAAGCTGTGCCTATGCTATTAAGTAACAGAGACTGTCCTCTGTCCTTGAAACCCAGTGGTAACTCATGATGGCTAAACTGTCTTCCCTCCTTTGAAAACAGTGCTGCCTTGTGTGTACTGAATACTGACAAATATCTCCAGCCATGCTATCCTGCAATCCATGTTTGGGCACCTGCTGGGAGAATGCTTGCTGACCTGGACGAAAATCATGCCAGGTAGCACCCAAGTAATTAAGCATTAGGAGCCACCATGGGGTGGTTTTGAAGGCAGCTCCCTGGCCCTGTTTCCTTTAGCACTGTGAGTGACTGTTAAAATTCTCAGGACATCCACAGCACAAACACAAGAGGTCATGTCTGCACACTGGACCATAAAGCACAAATGAGCTGGAGGGTTCCATCTGGCCCCATTTCAACAACTGACAGACGGCAAATGAAAAGAAGAGCTTGTTTACAAAAATGCCAGAGGGAAAGAAAAGCACAGAGCAAAGGAGCATGGGCTGGAGACCCCTAGGCAGATCTCAGCAGACCAGCACATCCACAGTGCATGCTTTTGGCCTGGGAAAAGGCCAGGCTTTCAGCATCACCTCAATATGGCATTGACAGCATCATTAATACAAGGAGGGACTTCTTTTCTACCTCTCCTTGGACTTCCAGGTGCCAGTGGGGACAATTACAAGAAACCAGGTGTAGATTTGTCCTGACTAGGTTTGGAAGCACACAGAGAGATCCAGCCCCAATTCAGAAATTACATGCTGGTATGGTACATCTGCTGGGGGTTGTGGCACATTAACACTGCCCTGCCTCTGTCTTCTCTGTGCAGTATTTCTCTTCACAGCAGTCTAAATCAGAAGGAGCAGAAATCCAATAACAGAGGGATTTTGCACTTATAAGAATTTAGATTTATGCCATGGAAGCAATCAGCATCCTGCATCTCTTGAACTGCTGAGGTCACACTTTGACTGCTATGTCCAGTTTTGCATCCTTCACTTCAAGAAAGACACTGAGGTGCTGAAGCATGTCCAGAGAAGGGCAACAAAGCTGGGGAAGGGTCTAGAGAGTAAGTCATATAAGGAGCAGCTGAGAAAGCTGGGGGTGTTTAGCCTGGAGAAAAAAAACTAGCGACAGGATGAGAGGACATAGCCTCAGGCTATGTCAGGGGAGGTTCAGGTTGGACATCTGGAAAAACTTCATCATAGAAAGGTTTGTCAAGTATTGGAACAGAATGTACAGGGATGTGGTAGAATCACCATCCCTGGAGGTGTTCAAGAAACGACTGGACATGGCACTTAGTTCTATAATTTATTTGACAAGGTGGAGGTTTGTCAAAGGTTGGACTCAATGATCTTGGAGATCTTTTCCAACCTAAATGAATCTGTATTTCTTTTATTTGGTTTGGAAGAGGTCTTTACCTGAACTGAATCTGACTTCCAGATCTTTTTAGACTTCTCTAACAAGAAAGCAATGGAGTCAGTGTCTTCTCAGACAGATTAACCCTGACTGAGGCCAGGAGGTGGAATTCAGGTCCTAAGGATGATTTCTTTCCAGAATCATGATTTACCATCTGTGTCTTACACTGTTTGTGCACTCTACTAAACTGGAAGCATGAGACTCAACAGGGATTTTAATTATACTCTTGCAATAGGATCACATATAAAACTCTTCACTTGCCACCACACTGATAGTTTTCTTAGTGGCAGACCAATCTTACTGACCTTTTCTTCTGAAACATAATAATTTATAACTTGTTGTGAAGCCTTTCTCTTCCACCATTCTCTTCCACTATCCACCAGACAGGATATTATCCTCCTGCTACAGTGAGTCTCAGTTAGCAGGTGTTTGCCAAAGGACCGTGATACTGAATATCCATGGTGAGACTATTTAGGCTGATGGAAGAACTTAACTGAAGGGCCAGTGGGAGCAGGTAGGAGACTTGCACTTTATAAAGGGAAGTGATTGCTGAGAAACAGTTTCTAACAGGGTATGATGCAGACCACAAACTACTTTCAGGCTTCAAACCAAGGTTAGAATGCTTGAAATTTCTGCCTGCCATGGCTACTAAATAATGGGGGGGTAAAAAAAAAGAGTAATCAAATGTGCTACTTCAACTGAATTACTTAAATGATGGGGTTTGAGGTAAAGATGATCCCTCCATAATAACTTGCATAACTTGGCATAAGCCTGGTGCCCTATCTGGGCTCTTTCCTGCCATTGAAGCTTTTCTAATACAAGGTCCAGTAGCATGAGGTGTTGTCGCTAAGCTCTGGGAAGATGGAGTGAAGAGTGGCTGTAGTGAAATTCATGGTCAGCCTAGGACTGGGAAGGTAAATGAGCTGTTCTACTAAGTGTAGAGTTAAATGGCTGTGTGATATGAATATTTTATAAAATATGTTGAAATCAATCAAATCTAAAGCAGTAAAGACAAACAGATGCTGCACAGGATGTGTTGATAGAATGTACAGGTATGGAAAGAGAAAGACTGCTGCCTCAGCAATACTGCAATAAGGAAATGTGTGAAGATAATTAATGGCTATTTGAATAGGGATTGTTCATCCTCACAAGTACTCTACATCCTCCCTCACAAGTAATCTACATCCACAAGGCAGAACTCAGGAGAATTTAGGATTCCTGACTGTGTCTGCATCTATTCTGTTTACCAAATGACACATACAAGCAGGACTTGAATTCCAGTGGATATTTGAACAGATTTCTCTATGTAAATA
The DNA here is from genome assembly GCF_000695815.1 of Acanthisitta chloris. Classification (NCBI taxonomy): domain Eukaryota; kingdom Metazoa; phylum Chordata; class Aves; order Passeriformes; family Acanthisittidae; genus Acanthisitta; species Acanthisitta chloris. Next base: position 25,506 of record NW_008664430.1, on the reverse strand, counting down.
AAAATACTATTGTCCCCATATCTGTTCAGCCATAAGACTAATAACTTCTATTGTCTTTTATCTGAAGGAATACCTTAATGGAAAACCTTAAGCTGAAAAGCTACTGAAAGTTGCTTTCAGTTCTGTCTCCATATTTATACCGTAATATAAGAATCTTTCATTATTGGCTTTGCATTATGTTTAGATTTATTTAGAATGTTTCAATTAGGCTTTAGAAATGCATTAAATATTTGAAGCATGGACATTTGAAAGATGCAGTATGGAGGGGTGGAAGGGAATGAACTTTTCTTTGTGCAGAAAATGCACTAGATGTGTCTGAAGTACCCCAATGTTCTAATATCACATATCAGTCCTTTACAAGTATTCTGTGTATATGTGTTTAATAGCCTCATGGCGAAGGAGAGCACAATTTATGCTGAGTGCTCCAGATCTCTACTGTGCCTTACACTCCCAGAAATTTTTAGACACAGAAGAATTATGACATACAAGGCATGAAATTGAAAACAAAAAGCCACAGCTGCATTTTTTGTAAAGTTACTACTACAGAGATATAGATCCAAATCTTCTGCAGGCATAAACTGATGGAGCTCTTATGTCTTCAGTGGAGCAATAATCTTTCCAGTTTGCAGCAAATTACCCTTTCCCCATTTCAAGGGTAGTGCAGCAGCATAATCCAGGCAGCCAAGGCTGCCTAAAATATGGGATCCTTGTTCAAGGTGAAGTCAGAGAGTTTCCAAGTGTTGCTGCATATGACTGTCCTAACCTCCCTCACAAAACTATCTGAATCATCTGCAGCTCAACACAGGGTGTAAAGGCAGCAACTAAAAAGACTGAATTCAGTAAGTGTAGGAAGGGAAGAGAAAATTTTTAGGGTGTGGGGTTTTTTTTAACTGTCATTCACAGCTCTTTAGTGAGTTCCTAAGAGACAAAGCACTTTGAAGTCTAACATTTCTTCACCTTTATTTCCTCCTCCTCCTCCTCCTTTTCTGTACATAGAAGGGTTTAGCTCTGAGGTACAATGTCAAATGATTTTTAGTGCTTTGTAACCAAAGGCAGGAGAAGGAAGTTTCTTCTCAGCCTTCTGCTATTCTTGAAACCTTCTCCTACTGTCCCATTTCTTTTTAAGACTAACTAATCAGAAAAAGGAGCATTTCTGTATTTGAAGTAGGCTTAAAATGGGATGTTTCGATAGCACAGAAGACACACCTTACCCAAAGGCTGACTTCAAAAGGCACAGAGCTTTCTGTGAATGCATCCAGCTCAGTGGCCATGTGGAGACATTCAGTGTGTTTTGGATCATGGATTTGACAGTCGATTTACTATAGTTCCTTGAAAAGCATTTTAATTATTTTTTCTGGGCAATTCATAAAGGATTATTGGCACAAATTGACAGCTAGTTATTTGCTGGTTGCAGTAGAAAAGTTGCTGTATATCAGTCAGGGATGGGATCAGCCCTGTCCTCTGCATTAAACTTGAAGGAGGAACTAAATAAGGTTTAATGGTAACAGCTCTGGGGTTGTTGGAACCCATCTCCTTCCCGTTTCCTTCAAGAGAGAAACATCCAAAGGAAGAAAAAATCCCTTTTTGAGGAAAAAAACCATGGTATCATATGACTATTTGATATCACTGTAATTTTGAACAAGTTCAGAGGCACGATAAGCTCTGACCTGGTGGTTCTTGAGTCTGATTCTTGAGCTATGCCACTAGTGAACCTGTGTCTCTTGTTGAATGCCAAAGCCAGAGCTTTACTCCTCTGTTACATGACACTGAATTTTTTTCAACATCTTCTAAATTTACCTGCTACACAGACACCAAAGTGAGGATTTGGAAAAAGCAGGACATATTCAACTGACTTCTAGCCAGCAAGCACAGAATAGTTGAAGCCACGTTGGTAAGGATTTAAGGCAGTCTTTACTCAGAGTCCTGAGGGGTTTGTACAGTTTGTACAAAATACATCTTCTGGTCATATTTCTGCTGTGACAGCTATGTCAAAGCCAACATGAGGTACTCAGTACAGATGGTCGTTGCATCTGTGAATGGAGTGGAAAAAATCAACCAAAGACAGTTATTTAATTAGGGCAAATGGTGGGATTATTATTTTGCTGATATACAGACTCCCAGTACAATGACTTTGGCACTGACTCTGATCATTGTGAAGAGAGAGATCAAAAGGAAGTATGGGGAAAGCATCTGAGCTCAAAATAACAAAAAAGCAAAATTAAAGTAGGGAAAAACTGACAACCTTCTCTGTTGAGGATTTTTTTTTGTATGAGATGTGCATAATATTCAGCTCCAGCCACAGAGGCATTCTATCAGCATAATAATGAAAAAAATCAAACTACAAAGGAAATATTTAAAAATGTGATTTAAAATAGGCAAATATGCTATAAGAAACAAATTAAGTATAGAAATCACTGAAATAAGGATTTGTTTCACTACTGTTATTGAGTGGACGAAGCCCAGGTTGTGAGTAGGATATTGGTACTAAAATCATGCTGGCAACACTGAACAGGGTGTTATATGAACATATAAAGGGGCAATTGTCATTTATAGTCTAGACAGAAAGAGAAAGATATTAATGAAAAAGAAGTCAATTTTGCAAGATTATATTCAGTGGCAAATCCAGGAGAACTCAAATTTCATGAATGCCAGAGAAGAACTCACATTGCCCACACACTATAAAACTTTCTCATGTGTTTACCTTGCTACAGGTTCTCCTAAAACATCTGCTCACAAAAACATTTATCCCTTTCCTTTTAGCTGTCCTCTTATATTTATTCTAAATCCCTTCATTACATAGCCTACACCTAATTCTGTTATTTTCTACATTTTCTAAAACACTCTCATAATCTTTATATCCATCAAGGCTCTTGTGAGGGAGTAATGCACTTTGTCAGTGCAGCAGCTTCATGGGCAGCACCATTTGAAAGGTATTAACAACTTCTATCCCTGGCTTCATCCTTCACTTCCTGCTTACTGCATGAAAAGATGCATTACTTCGAGTGTTTCCTCAGTGTAATTGTTCATGTGCCAAGAACGATTAAAGTACACACATTAGTGCAATCTATTCCTCAGCATATCTTTTTCTTTTCTTCCTTTCTCTCTTTGATTTTCTTCTCTGCTGCTGTTTGACCTCCTACAAAGGCATCACACCACAGTATCTGGTGTACATCAGATGAAGATAACTGAAACACAACAAAATCAAAGTCCTGCCTTAAAGAGTTGATTGGGGTCAGAGGGAGGGGGAAAGAAAGTTTACTTATTTCATTTAATTGACTTACATGGCTGTGTAAAACAGTGCAGTGATGTAAAATGCTGACTGGATAGCAGACAGTTAAAACTGTCACTCAGGTGGTAAAGTAGATCTTAAGCCAGTTTGGAAACTAGACTTTGGCCATTTTCTTACTGAGTTTCCCACGGGCAAAACTTCCCATTAATACTTTGAAAATAAAATGAGGGGAAGGGAGGGAAAAGGGTGGGAGGTGGTGGGGAGAGGGGGTTGGGGACTGTATGAGCAAGAGAAAAAAGTGGAGAGAAGAAAGTTGTAAACACCTAAATGGTGCAGTAGCAGCAAACACTGCTGTGTTGCAGGCAATTTGAGCCCACTCAGGTGAGAACCTCTTGCTTTCTGAGTCCTGAGGTGATGAAGGTTGCTATATTCAGTTGTTCAAATTCATTCACTTCTGTATCATGTAGACAACTTTAATGTACAATAATTTGCATCAATTATTTTCTATAGCTCACACATACGAATGTTTTTATATTGCTGCAAGTATCCTGTTTCATTATTTTAGATTAAGGAAAGCTAAATATTAAAAGGGAAGGGCTAGATTGTCAGAAACTTGAAATTTCCCTGGTAGTTTTAACTGGTTTGATGGGGTCAGGTGATTTATAGCAGCCCTAAATCTACTTCTCTCTTGTATTATAATGTCCTGACAGATGAGCTTAGCAGCACATACACCTGAGGTATAAAAGGTGAGCATTGAAGGTTTTACTACCAAAAAAATTAGACCTTGAATTCAAAAGGGTTGAAGTGAAAAGGTATAAAGAAATGGAAAAGAGGAAGGGAAATATGAGCCTGTCTTCGTGGATTAGTTCCTTAATCTTGCACCATCTGCTCTGTTGGTTTCCTTATGTCTATATTAGAGCTTGCAGCTTGTTGTATAACAATGACTGGCAAGTGTGGTGTTAAATACTTATCGTAACGTGCAGTTGCAACTTCTATTGAGATGTAAATTAAACAGCTTAAACTCAGGTATTTGAACTTCCTGCTTTTAAAAAGAATTTCAAGCAATTCTAGCAGTCTCCATGCCCCTCTTGCACCAGACTTAAGTCAAGCCTTAGCTTTCCTGAGATGCAGTCTAACACTGAGTTAAAAGATGATACAGGATGGGCCAAGTCTCTGAAAAAGTTATATTTTGTTGCAAAGGCAATACCTGCACATGACATGTCTGTACACAGGCAGAGATGGGAAATAAGATTGCAAAAGCATCAAGAGTTGGCATTCACTGAGAGTTGCATAGTTAGCTCCTTTAACTTTTTTGACTTCTTTGCTTTAACCTAATTTTATTTCACAATTTGAAACACATAACTGATGTTCCCATAAAGACTGTTGGAGTTGTTTGTAGCTGCAGATACGCAGTGATGCCTTAGTGAGGACATACATGAAAATTGCCCAGAGGCAATCATTTACTCAGGGCCCTGAGAAGTGCCACTGAGGTAATTTGCTTTCAGCAGTGGATTTGGTGACAGTTGCTTATTCATGAAGAAAATCAAGCTGGAAGTGACAGTGTAGTTTCAAAGCCCAGCTGTTTCCACAGAAAGCTGAAGATCAAAAAACAGTCAGGTTGTCATGTGAATTTATCAAGGCTAAAGTAAAGAGAGATTTGTGTTATGTCTTTATAATTCCTCACTTCTGTTCCTCCAAAACTGAAATGAAAGGTGCACGGAGGAGGAGGATTCATCATATTGTACTTGCCAGGCTCCTTTCATCCAAGTCCCAGGATCCTGCTCAAATCAAGGAATAGGAAGATATATCAGAGAGGAGTTTTCACACAGGGTGCCTGTAGTGCTTTAAAAGAGCAAAGATACAGATCTCTGGCAGAGTCCCTCCTACACTCCAGGAGTGGGTAGGATGAGACACAGGAGAGAGAGTAGGTAGTACAGCAGTATGGACAGAGCTGGGACAAAGATGATGGATGGTCCTTCACTTTTAAGAGTCAACTATGGCTGTTGGTAGTAGAGTGAAATCAGAAAATATTTTAAATACACCCTGGACAGTACTTGAAATTGGGTAAAGAATGTAGATTTTACCTGTGATCTTCTTGATCCCTAGGAAGGAAGTCCTGTAGCTCGTTTTTTAATCAATACAGGGCTTCTACAGCCATCTTTTCCCCCACCCTGTTACTGTGGCATGGAAGAAGTTGTAGTAAACATCTATAACAGTAGCTCAAGGGTGAAGCCCAGGGGTAGAAGCATGCCATGCACTCCTCACTTGCACTCAGCAAGCAGTTCCCCCCTGCAATCTCCAAAGCAGCTACTGCCACAATCTGCTGCTAAACCCTTGCATGAGTCAGGCTGAAGCTTATTTCATTTGCGTGGGTGAGAACCCCTACATCACTGAAAGCAATTCGGTTATTTTCATTACAATTCATTGAGTTTTCAGTGGAGGGAGAAACTAAATGGCATCATATTTCTCATATAATGATTTCTGCTTAGAATAACCTGTTTACTGTGATCAAATAAATGCCTGGTAACAGATGCTGGATAGCAAACAAAAAGAATAAAAGCAGCTCTGTTAAATGAAAAGAGAACAAAATCCAAAGTTTTGGAAGAAAGTATTAATTCTGAAAAACATGGTATTTCCAGAGCTACCAGATCAGTGTGATAATGTGAGTGGTATTCCTGGCTTGTTGACAGAGGTGCTGGTTCTTTACTAGAACTGTATTTAGGAACCAGAAGATCAGCATCACAGGGAGAAAAGAAGCAGAAATGGCTTTAAATAACCAAGAGGACATTCCCGCAATGAATGTTCTCCAAAAAGAGATTACTTTTATTAACCATGGAAAGAGCAGAATCAGTGAGCAGTGAACCAATAAATGAGGCAATATGTGGGGAAAAAAAAAAAGTGGAGAAAGTATCACAGAGAGATGTTAGGCATTTCTAACAGCTCAGGGGAAAACATACTCATGACCCTTTTGGAACAAGATTTCTGCTTTTTCATATCAACACATATCACAGCATCACACAACAGCTGAGGGGGGAAATCAGATTTGTGTCCCCCAGGGTATTTTGCATAGTATTCAATGGAAGTTCAGCAAACTGGAAACAAGTAATCTGCTGAGCAAAAGCTAAGACACCTTCCTTCTCACGCATGTCCTCATCCTCTCATGTCAAAACCCATTTTCAAGGCTTTTCAACAAAATCTTAGCACCAGGTTTTATTTTAATGGGACAGTTCCTTGAATTGAGACTGCAGGTAGCTGACACAACAGATCTGCTCAGGAAACCTTTAAAAAAGAAAAAAAAGAGATGGAGTTAGATAAATAAGACCCTGAAAATTCTGATGTAGTGTTCACCACTGCAATATTCTTGGATTTGATGACTCCTAACCACAGCAGCTGGCCAGAGAACCTGCTGTATATTCATTTTGTGAAAGCCAGTAATAGAGAGTTATATCAAAAGACAAGGCAAGGAATTGCCATGGATTGATTCTCAATTGTTATACAAAGTTACGGGACAACAAATGAATCATAGAATCATACAATCAGCTGGGTTGGAAGAGACCTCAAAGATCACGGAGTCCAACCCTATCCTTGTTACTAGACCATGGCACTAAGTGCCACATCCAGTTCCTGTCTACTTTCATTCCTTGTTGGACATGGGAGGGAACAGAGTGACCCAAGATGAGGAAAAGGCTGAAGTACTTAACACCTTCTTTGCCTCAGTTTTTAATACTAGGACAGGTCATCCTGAGGACAAGTGGACTCTAGAGCTGATAGACAGAGATAGAAATCCAAATAGCACCCCTGAAATCTGAGAGGATATGGTTAGAGATCTGCCTAGCCACTTTGATCCTCACAAATCTATGGGACAGGATTCACCTGTGTGAATGCACCTGGAGACCACAAATGGGATTTTTCTGTACAAATTCACCTGCAATGAATGCTTTAGTAAAGTACTACTTCAAAACCTAGTTTTGGGGAGGTGGAGGAGGAATTAAAATAAAAGAAAGAACCTATTTCAAATATTGTTCATAGAAGTATTTACTTAGAGGGAGAAAGAATTCCATTTTCTTTTTGCAAAAGATTTTATTACTATCTTCTATATGCTATAAACTCCACTGGAAACCTCTTTTGTTTTTTCCAGACACATTTGACTCCTCCATATAAATCTTTGGTATGAGGACTGAGATTGTCTGCATATATAACTGCACATCTTTATTTATATGCTGTCTAGTAAAAAGAATAAAAAAGTACTTTGGCTGACTTCTTAGACTAATGTAGCAACTGCAGAAAACAAGGCTGAATTGCAATAGTATATAAATAAATGAGAGAAGTGCATGCATCCAGTCAAAATAGAATGAGGTTAACTCAGATAAATTTGGAGTATTTTGCTTGTAAGAGAAAAGATGCAGAAAATTTTTGACTCATTATGGAAAAGATTTACTATAAAATTATAAAGAATCTACAACATTTTAACTACATTTATAATTACTAGAGAGGACAGATGACTGAGGCTAGAATAAGAACTCCCTCCTTTGGAGTCCTTAAATATCTTCCTAAAAGACTTACTCTATTTCAAAAGTGGATGAACAAACTTCAGTGCACTGAAAAAAAGGCACTGCAAGAGAGCTGGTACTCATTACCTAATACTGAGAAAAAATCTGAGAATCTCTCAATGCTGTGTGACAGTAAGAACTTGTCACTGCTGAGATGCACAAAATGCACAGCAACATGGTGCCCCAGAATGTGGAGGAGGTATTATTCACCTGTGTAAATGCACCTGGAGACCACAAATGCGATCTTTTCTGTTCAAATTCACCTGCAATCAATTTAACTTGCTACAATAAGGTATTGTTGTCCTCTGAGTGGTGGCAACATTCTGTCTGCCCTCTTAAGACCTCGGAAGAGGTGAGGTACTATAACTTAGTTAAGTCTGTAATGAATGATGGTTGGACTAAATCGTGAGACTTTGCCTTTTTTGTCCACACTGAAAGTCCATACAAACACAGTGGCTCAGATAAGGCAGAAGGTAAGTACAACAGTTTACCTTTGAGAAATGTGTCTGGGTAAGACCAGTAGACTATCTGGTCCAGGACCAGGCAATATAACAAGACTCTTTAAGGAAGGTGTGGTCTGGTTATTTCTGACACGTCCTTCTCCAACTGATCAGTAAGTTCGAAACTACATCCAAGTTTGTTCCTTCCAGCCCCTGTTGTTTATGAATTTTTCCTGAATCTAAAAAGACTGTCTTCACAACTTCCTGTAGCCACAACCTGCTGAGTAAAGAATTCTTAATATCAGTATCCTACTGATTTTACTGAGAGCCCATTTGTCTTCACATTGTCCAGAAACTTGGACTTTTGCTGGTACACTAAATTCCTCTTCACTTCTGAATTTGCCTTCATTTCTAATGAACACAGCAGGAGTTGTAGGTCTAATTCTTATGTCTCAAAATTATGATGTTTAGGAAGGCACCGGTCACAGCTGACAGCCTGTCAGTGTGTCCTGTCCTCAGAGGCTGTAGGATGACACATATCCCTGACACAACAGTCTGCCAGCCTTCTTTTCAAAACCACACATGCATTCACGAAAACTTGGAACCGCGATGAGACACAAATTGATACTGGAATTAGTCGTTTGACTATTACTTTGCTATTGTCATTAAACACAGATTTCTTTATCAATTATCACTGTAGAAAAGATGTGGTAAGATAAATTTTAGGTTCACTTTAGAGTGCTTTAATATGAAGGGAGGTTACTGGACAAAATGATTGAGGCCATTCATGAAATGCTGTGAACATGTCAGTGGTGCTCTGCTTTTCCCTGCCTGTCCTGAGGACTGATCACCTCCACTGAAAAGCAGCAAGAGAAGGTTTGGGCAGGGAGTTTCTTTTGATGCTGAGCCCTCTCCTGAAATCAATTGTGCAGCTGTCAAAATACTTTAACTAAAATTTCACAGTGCTCTGAGCCTCATTTTCTGGTGTCTGATTTGGTAACTGAGTATCTGATTTTCAGAAGAATTGTGCACTCTAAGTCATGGTTTGAGAAAAAATGAAGTGCTATGCTTAAAGCCTCCAAAGTGCTAATAAATTTAAAACTGTTCCTTAAATTAGATATCCCAAATAATCAGTTATATTTTCATCTGACTATTGGTTCTCTAGGTTTATGATGGGAAAACAGTCCATTGCTCATTTCATGAGGAAATCATGAAGGTATTTTCATGTTTGAGAAGCACAGATGTGAGATGAATGAATAAAAATTAAAAGGTTAGTGAGTAATTAATAGTTCTGCCCTCAAAGCCAAGCTGGCAGAAAAGGCATTTAAACAGTGAAGAAAGAGAAGTCCTCTGAAACAGCCACTTTCCACTTTGCACCTTCAAAGAGGCAGGGATTCTGTGGGGAAAAACAAAACCCAGAAACCCAAATGGAATTAGTCTGTGATCATATTGAAAAGCTGCTTCATAATGCAGTTTCTAATTTCAAATGATTGATTTAGCAATGTGAAATTTGTTGGCAAAACCATTTGCTTTCTGAAGCCACAATTCCATCAAAATGGAAATGATTCTAAAAAAGTGTTGATTTTCCTGACTTTTTGAGTTGGAGGGGGGAAAGAAATTTTTTCATCCCATTTTCACTTTCTCAAAGTTGAACTTTTTCTATAAGTTCTTTTCTATCATGTGACAACATACAAGACACTACAAGTGACAAAACCAATGGAACAATAAATATATTTTCACAACAGAATTTCAAAATTATAGAGAAAATCATAGTAACATTTTAAAACCAGGAGGCTGTTCACAAAACAAAACTTATATTCTTTACATCGCTTTTGAACTTCTGTACACAGATATATTTCTATATATAAATGAGGCAGGAAAAGGGACTAATTACATAGCAGCAAGCTGTTGATAGTTTTACTGGTTTATTTTAATTCCATCATGTGGCACTAGAAAGGCTGAACTATGTGGAGGTATCACCCAGGGCACTCTGTTTCAATTTTTTGGTAATTATAATAGGTTGCAAACATTACTACAGCCTGTCTAGGTAAAGGGGAACATGAGATTTCTGGTTTAGAGATTCTAGCAAAGCAGGCACAGATGTTATGAATGAGTCCCCATTTGCCTTGCCTCAAACAGAGAGATCTCTTACCCACATGTAGGTGAACATCATAAAGAGTCCTTATCAGAGCCTTCCTCTCTTTCAGTGTTCCTCAAACCTCATCTCATCCAACTTGGCCTTGAACACTTCCAGGGATGGGGCAACCTCATTAGCTGTCAATCCAAAAGTTCAACCCTTTTCTTCAGTCAGCTTATTCTTCCCAGGAACATTTAAATATATTCATTATAAAAACCATACTTTTTTTTTGGTGCAAAATGTCAGAACATAGACAATATACCACCTTTAATACAGGGGCTTCCATGTATTGATTCACTTTATTTGAACACTTCCAGGGATGGGGCAACCTCATTAGCTGTCAATCCAAAAGTTCAACCCTTTTCTTCAGTCAGCTTATTCTTCCCAGGAACATTTAAATATATTCATTATAAAAACCATACTTTTTTTTTGGTGCAAAATGTCAGAACATAGACAATATACCACCTTTAATACAGGGGCTTCCATGTATTGATTCACTTTATTTATGTTCAACACTACTCTTACAGCAGCTGCTACCGTCTGCAGGACATGTGAGTTGTCAGGATTGCAATAACAGAAGATTCACTGCTGTTGTGCTGTTGTGTTGGGCTGTTCACTGATGTCAATGCTAATCTTGTTTCATGGAAAAAACCCAAAGTTTTGTTTAGTGCTAAAGACTCAATCATATTTATCATCTACAACACACAGCCCCCACATTTTTTCAAAAATGTGTGAGCACTGTGTAGCAAGGCATTGCCACAAAGCTACAGCCACAGGGACAGTGAAAGGTTTATATATATTTTTTGCTTCTACTTTATAGAGCAAACAACAATTCAAAAAAATGATAAATCTCCCCTAATCTGGATGGATACATACTACCAGCTTCACAGGTGCCACAGAAGTGGAAGACCACCTTACACTTCACAAAAATATCCCTTTTATTCCCTCTCTAAATCAAAAAATATCCTGTACCAGCTACCAGAATTCATGATCATGTCATTGCTCAGACACTTCAGCTGTCAGTAATACTTCTATGGGATGCTCTGTGACTAATCCTTTAGCAAAGACTTTTACATTATCAAACATACAAACCAAAGCTCCAGACAGGCCTCTGGGTACCAGTCTCATAAGGAGATGCTCATCTTTTGGAAGTACTTATTGATCACTATTGACTCTAACTGAAACTTATTGATTAGATAAGTGGTTTCACTACTCTGTTTTAGAGTACATATTAACTCTGAATGCACAAAGTTAGAGGAGAGGAATTTTATCACTTCTAAAGATTTTTTTAAGACTTTTATATTAACCAAATTTGTATGGTTCTTGGTGAAAGGAGGGGAACAGTCCTTTATAAAAGCAGTTCTGCACTCTAGTACACACTTACATGAGCACTGATAATCTGTTAAACCTTGTTTCTAACCCATCAGGGTTAGACAGGGTAGCTAAAGAACCACTGTAATATATTTTGCATAAATATATTTATGTGTGTGTCTGTGTTATATTTCATTGTTTCCTTTCCTCCAGTATTATCAAACTTCATCATTTTCTCAGTGTTGTCTGGTAGACCTAAATTATTTTGCATGAGATTTTGCAAAATAAGTATGCAAATATATCTCACCGAGAAGGAAGCAAAACAACAACCTTTAACTACTTGTTTATAGCCTTTGGTTACTCTTTAGAAATCAGTGATACTAAGTGCTCTATAACATATATAAATGTGTCCTTATCTCTTTCTTAAATATTCATAATATTTCATCTCATTCTTCTGTCTCATGTCTATTCTACATATATCATCCATTTTAATAACAACACACTACGAAGCATCTGTGGTGGTCTCCTTTTCTGCTCTCCCCCTGAGCCTTCACTGACCCCATTTCTGTTTCTGAGAGAGCTACTTACTTGTAGAGCAACTGCTGAACTCACTAGAGTTCAGACTTTTAACAAAACCCAAGTGCTGAATTATCTTTATATCTGGGGCAGTATTTCAAGCAAAGGCTTCACAAACATCTGGCTCACCTCTGAGGGCAGACAGCTGGAAATGGAAGCCATTAGTGCTGAGGGGGAAAAGATAAGCTATTCACATTCATATAAAACCCCTGTAATTTCAGCTCCTTGACTAAGACTCTCACCTAGCCTTGACCTTTCCTCCTGAAGGATCAAACCCATTTGGGTAACAAAGAAACCAATAGAAATGCTGAATGCCAATTTTAACAATTCCAATGTTCTTGATTTATTTAAATTAGTGAAGATTTCTTCAAAGACCATACTTACCTTTGCCCTGTGAATTGCAGCAAGCTACAGCCAGCAACCAGAATGAGAAGCAAGTCTTTAGGTTTCTCTTTGATTGGGTTGGGGTTTTTTTGGATTAAATCTCAGAGACCAGCAGAACACTTTATGATATATGCAGAGGGTGCATGGAGACTAACACAAGCAAATAAAAATGCCAGGGTTTTAATTGCCAAGAATAAACTTCTTATAACATAAAAAGAAAATAAATGCATAAAAAGATGAAAGCAGCCTATGGAACTAATATTCTCACTCATCATCACACACACACACACAAATGGTACTGCACCTTTTTTAGTTTACCAAGCCCACCTTAGCAGCAGGCTGGTTTATGCACAGTACCCTATTCCAGGTCTCTTTCATCAGTGCTCAATCATTCTGTCTCTCAGGCAACACTTCAGGTTCCTGGATGAATCAATTTGCCAGGCTATAAATATGTGAGTGGTCTATTGGGTAGGATGGCTCCCAGCTGAAAATACAAAGCCAAAAGAGTAAAGAGAGAAGGAGATGAACACAAGAGGTGGACTAAAGAATAAAATAAGTTTCAGAGTTGCCAGGAGTGGGAGAAGATACGCTTTTCTTTGTTCATAAATGAACAGGAAATACTATTTTTATTTGCCTTGCAGTGATGGCACAAAAATTGCTCTTTTCTAATTCCTTCAGTATCCTCTCCTTCTGTTTTGGTCACACTTAATTACGTTAACATCTTTTACTGAAAGCAGGCTGTCATCCAAAAATAAAAAATGGCCATTAAGCACCATAATTTGCACTATTTGAAAATGACATTCTGTGGGAATAACTCTCTCAAATCTGTTGCATATGAAAATCTGAATAAAAGCTCTAGAACTGTATGTGTGGATGTGTATGGACATATATAAACTCACATACTCCAGCATATATGTACCCATTATTTAACTAATGCCTGTAATTGTTTTCTTCATATGGTTTACAAAGAAGATTCTCGAAGTGGACTTGATGCCTCCAAAGGGTCTTGAATGGCTTCTTTATCACATAATTGCATTTCCCTTAATACTGGTAAATAAATAATATTGCCTTAGCTGCAATAGCTAGAAATGGCTAGACTGCTACTTTGGGCTCAAAAATACATATAGGTGCTTAGGAACATGGTTTAGTGGTGGACCTGGCAGCGTTATTTAATGGTTCAGCTCAATAATCTTAGAGGTCTTTTTCAGCCTTAATGAGTCTGTGATTATATGGACACAGATTTGAGTAGGAATAGTTTGGGAGATATCCATTCTCCAAGACCACCCCCATTTATGCTGTGCCTTCTGAAACCATGCTAAGTTCTTTGATTTATCAGTTTCCAGCTAACCAGTGTTGGAGGAAGGACCTCATAAACTGGGGAACCATGAAACTATTGTATACTTAGGGGAGCAGGGCAGCATCACCATTCCTATCCCACCAGGAAAGAGAGACATGCAGACAAGTGCTGCAGTAAATGGAAACACAACTCCCAACAATTCCTTTTGCCCCTTTCTTTCTCCACTTTAACTGCAGTGACTATGGGACTGCTTGTATCCAGAGTGCTCATTTCTTCCCTGCCTCTTAGAGCAAAATTCTTCTGGTTGATATAACATGTCTCACCACAGTCTCTAAGCTGGTCCTGGCCTTTGTAGCCTATTTGCTGTGGTGCCTTTTCTCCCCATGCTAATGTTGGCTGACCCAGCTACGAAGGTCAATGAGCAAACAGAAGAGGCTTTCCTCCCTAGGGCAGGAGAGCTTGTGCATTAAGATCCAGAGTACTGAGGCTCAGTGTCTGCTGCCTGGCAGTTCAGCCACAGGCACATCAAAACACCTGAACCACTTCCTCTGCAGAGCTGACGTTAAATGATGCTATATTCCTGTCTTGAAAGTCTCAAGGCCAAAGCCCATTCCTCTTAAATTCAGTGTCAAGGATCCTATTGATTTAAAGGGATTGGTTTTCAGCCATCAAATTAGAAATGTATGCCTTTACTGACAGGAAGAAATATAGGGTAGGGTAGAAACAGAAAGGGGAAGAATCCAGGATTTCAGTCAGTCAGTAATGTGTGCTGGATCCACCTTTGCTATTTGAATGTCAAAAAAATGCCTTTTATTCCTTAAAGTGCAAACACCTTTCAAGGTGAAGTGCTAGCACATCTTTAACTGTTATTTCTCTTGATTGTAGGAAGCTTCTTCCCATTTTGTCTTTTTAATAATAAAGAAATTGATTATAGTATTAGACTGACTAGGCACAAATTTGTTTGTTGTGTTCCAAAACCTTGTTTTGGCATTTTAAACAGAGAGAGTAATGGAATAAAAAATAGATTCAAGTGATACTTTTGAATACATATACAAAAATTGTGTAAGTGCTTAAATGTATAGAAGAATTGTATCCCTGAGTTCAGTGAGACTGCTTGATTCAATAAATTCATGTAAGAGTGTTTTTGCAGAATCAGATTCTCAGTCTGAACTGTGTGAAGCATAGACATCTCCTCACATCCTTGTCTGTGTAGAGACTAATAGTATTTGAGCACAACATAAATAATAATTTACCACATAGATTAACTGACTCCAGTTGATGATACCACTTGCTATTCAACAGGCAAATGACATTTGGTAGTGATGAATTTAAAGCCCTTGAGATAAGACCAATTTGCTACAAGTAAAATTTTACATCCTATGGCCCTTCAGAAAGGTCCACCACATTCTTGTAATATAGTCAGCTATGTGGATGAGCTTCAGGGCTCTCAGATTTATCATAGTGGGTATTTCAATAAAGACTGTTTTTCATACATAATAAAACTTACAAATGACCTCTGATTTCAGCATGTTTAATTTGTGTAAATATGCTTTGCCTATTTGGTAGAAATGCTGACATGGGGAAGGATGAAAACCTTAAAAAAGCTGGGGCAGGTGAAATAACCCTAATGCTAGAGATTAAGTTTATAGGAAGACCAGTTTCCTAACTGCACTAAAGAGTGCCTTCCTTTTCTTATCATACTTCCAAATTATACTCCAAGTATAATTGTACTCCATTTGCAGTAGCTGAGTCTTAGTGCAAAAGCTGTCAGAGGATTTTGCTTTGTTTTTATCTTAGTCATAAGTCAGTTGGTGACTAGCCAATTTAGAGAGAACTCTAAAATCTTATATAGAGGCAAGTATGACAGAAAAAATTGCTTTGTACAGAGAAGTTCCTTCATATAAAGTGTCTTAAACTTAGCCCAACTTAACATTAAGTCTTGTTGAAACAGGAAAAAATGTGCTGAGTAGCACATTGCTAAACTATTTGGTGACACAGAGCATAGATCTCTTTCTTATACAGACAATAATGTCCACACCTGGAGGATGCTCCTTAAGGAGCATTAGGCTATGATCCCAGACCACAGCGACAATTTGATAGAGGAGTTTGTCTTTCTCATTGAAAAGGAGCTATCCTATTTATTGGAATTTCTTTCCTATCATCATTCACATTATTTGTTCTTAATTCAAGTTTTTCCTGCAAATATTTTATTTCCTACCCAGCTTCACTGAATGTTGAGGTCTTCCATTCTCTCCCTTGACTCAACATGCACTGTTGCAGACACCTGAACCATAAAACATCCCACCAAATTCACTCAGTAACATAATATAGGTGCTAACTGACCTAAAGATAGACCCAAATTGATCATGCATGATTACAGGCAATGCTCTGACACAAAACTTTCAAATGTTGTACTGAGAAAGACGAGCTGGAAATAGGAGGATAATTAGGCTCTTTCTTTAGCAAGAGCACATTTCTGCAGTGCTGGAGTAATTGCAGCCCTACTGTGATTTGTAGAAACTTTCTCAGAAGGCTGAAAAAGGCCTTGGAAATTGTAGCCATTCGAGAAATCACAGGGTTTCTATTTCTGTTGAATATTTAGAAATCTAAATAAATACATGCTCCAGGTGACACAAACATGCAAAAATTAATATTATCTCTGGTATTTGCAAATATTGCTCAGACTGAATTTAATTTTCCCATTAGGATTTTCTTACAAGACATTGCATAGTGTTAAGGCTTATGGTTCGGGCACAAAACTTTTGGCATGCTGAGAATCACTAGGAGGATTCTCCAAAAAGTTACATGTGTACAAAATCAAAGTCTCTGAAATTGATGAGATTCAGCTAGACTGAAGTAACTACACACTTTTGTGGTTCTGTGGATCAACACTAGTGGTTGGCTTCATCTCACACAACTTTAGCAAGCTAAATATTAGAAATAAAAGTTACATGTTCAGAGCTTACTCAGAAGCTAGAGAATATGTTCTCATGTAGTTTGGAGATGGAGAGATGAGGTTTCCTACAGGAGCAACTCCCTCTCTTTATTGATTACCAAGAGATTTAAGATTTAACTTCTCTTTTCCCAGAGAAGTTGTGGATGACACATCCCTAGAAGTGTTCCAGGCTGGATGGGACTTTGAGAACAACCTGGTCTCGTGAAAGATGTCCCTACCCATGGCAGGGGGGTTGGAACTAGATGATCTTTAAGGTCCCTTCCAACTCAAACCATTCTATGATTATATAATTCTAACTTTCTATTTTTAGTAAAAAATGAAACAGAAATAAAAGCCCAAAGGGTATGTCCTAGAATTCCACTAGTCAGCACTTAACAAATTGTTTCCCTCTCCTAAGTGAAAGAAAAGAGATCATCAAAGGGACAGAATGTAACACATTTAAACTGTGATGCTTCCAGATGTCAGGGCTAAAACTGAGGAAACTAGTTGTGACTTTAAATTGCATCTCTAGAGTTAATAACCTCAGTCTTATTCTTAAGACATTTGCTTTCATATAAGAAAGGCAGTGGAGTTATAGCGATTTGACTTTTGTCAGATCAAACTTAAAACTCCAGATATTTATTAAATGATTCAAAAAGATTCATGCTGAAAGTAACCTAGTGGATATAACTATAGACTTGAAACAAGACCTTGAAAAACAAGCAAATGTGGCCTGTGTGTACATATTAGTATAATTTTATGCTCCATTTCCAACATGGATATTACAATAATATTTCACAGAAATTATAGGTCAATTTTCACATAGATGCTGCCCTAAAGGTGCATGAAATTACATTAGTGGGGGAAATTCACATCATAGTTGGCAATGACAATTGAACAGAAAAGTAATGTTCCAGTAACCTCACAGCTCTGAATACAGTGGTGGGTCCCACGATGTAAAACAAATGTTCCACCACAATGCACTAGCTGTAATTAAAATGGTTTGCATTGTTCCTCACTCTATGAAACCTTCTATGAATGTTAACACAGGCACCTGCCTTACCAGGGCTTGTGTAGTTTTGTTATATTTTAATTTTTTTTAAAAAAACCAACATGCCAAAACACTACTTCCTCTGCTATTCCCCATAACCTTGTTGCTTCTTCTTATCAGTGTAAAACCTTAAACAAAACTGCAGCTCACTCCTTTCCTTTAGGTTTGACTGTGTTAGCTGACTAAAAAAAAAAAGAAAACCATGAAGTTCAGGTCAGGCCAAATTCCCAGACTGTTGGCCCACGGAATGGACAGCCAGTGCTCGTTCTAATGCCCAGATTTACCTGGCCTAAATCCCTGTGCTTAATGGTTCTTATCATCTGGCTCCAGGATTCCAGATGGGCTTAATTAGTGAGGAATATTAGTCCCAAGGACTGAGACAGAATTAAGACTGGATGACTTTTGGCTCAATTTCTTTGATTTTTTAACCCAGACTACATTTTTCTGGGCAGCCAATCCATATTCACACTTTTCATATTCCTTTTGTCAGGATTTTCGTTCAGGGTATGTTGATGCTTGGTAAGTGCCATAAAGACCAGCTAGCACCAAATTCTTTCGCTGTAGGTTTATCCTTGTATTTGTCTACTATGTTTCAACTTGTCTCCAAAGGTCTGTATATTTAAGGTCTATACAATTAATAGGAGCAAGTGAATGAAGAAGGTGAAATTTCTGGCTTTGTGGCTCAATAGCTGTTAGAACTTTTCTGACTCACCTACTTTCTATGTGACTCAGTTAATCTAATGAAAATTAAAATTTTAAGAGATATAATTCCTTGCATTCTTTGAAGGGCAATTTGAACAAAATTCAACTATGACAATAGAGAAAGAGCAATTGTACTCACCTACATGGGCTCGATGAAATGAGAGACATAATTTTGTGCAAAAAGTAATTGCCTGATGTAAACAGACCTCCTAGGGAATACCACCCCACATCCCTAATTTTGTGTTTCAGAAAACAACTGGCATGCAAACCATGGGAAGTCTGACTAAGAGATTTAATGTCCCCAAATAACATTCACATGAATATAGTTAATCATTATTTAACTACTCTCAGCCAGATTGTGGATTTTCAGATGGTATTAGCCTCCCCTTCTATCCAGGTGGTGTTAGCATTACAAGTTTAGAGACCAAATAACCAATGAAATGTTTTTATCAATTTCAAGAACATGGAAAGCATGATTTATGCACACCTTTATAGGCTTAACTAGACTGAAATCAATTTTTAATACACTGTGTAGGTCGGCTCTAAAGAACCATTATATGACACCACTGTGAGATGCTGCAGACAGAAAGGGCTCTCCTTAGAAAGTGACAGTGTCTTCATTGGCATTATTACTCTTATTTCCTAGAAAGAAATTATATCTAAACATTTTCTTCAGGTCTCTTTAGGAAGCAAGTGTTGTTAAGCTTTATTCCTTCAGATGCGGAAACAATAGCTTTCTATTAAATGCTATGTAGGTGACTGGTAAAAGAACAGGAATGAAGGAATTCATGCATCAGTGTTTGAGACCTCATTAACATCTTCTATTCTCCATAAAACAGGTGCACATTTTCACAGCAAATTGTGAAATAGTCCGATGCATCACTATAAAAAATGTTACATGCATTTTGTGTCACTGGCTTTGGAGAAATCCTTGGATTGCTGAAATAAATGTATTTTTCTTTCTCATTAATTTTATGAAAGGAGTAGCAGTATGTTCTACATTTGTCTTTATGCTCAGTGCTTTCCAAAACAATGCCTGGTTTCCTTGCACTATAATAAAAAACCTACAAATGGATTATTTTTCCTTTTTTTTTTCTATTGAAAGAGAAAGATCCCTTGAGATCCCTAAAGACTGGGATAGCCACTCCATATAAGAGATAATTCCCATGCTTATAACAAATACAAGTATAAAGCAAACTCTGCACTACATATCCTGATTGTACCTCACCTTCATTTTAATTATAAGAGAATAGAAGACAGCTTGACAGGTCATCTACTCCTTCACCTGCACAGCTGAATCACCTTTACCTTTTCCTTTTTTCCTTTCCACAAATGTTTACAGATGTTTTGTTGGTCACAAGTCAATTACAGAATCACAGAATCACTAAGATTGGAGATCATCAAGTCCAACATACGAGCTAGCACCACCATGTCATCTAGACCATGGCACTATGTGCCATGTCCAGCCTTTTCTTAAACACCTCTAGGGACAGTGACTCTACCACCTTCCTGGGCAATCCATTCCAATGTCTCATCACCCTTTCTCCTAACGTCCAATCTGAATTAGTGACTTACTGGCAGATCCCATGGCCTGGGAGATTCTGTCAGACCTGTTTCTTCTCACTTAATGAAAACGTAGAACAGTCTCTGGGCAATACTGCTGTGCTAGTAGCTGAATTCCATGCAGTACAGAACTAGAACACCAGCTCATGGCTGGATTCTGGAAACACTCTTCTTTGTACAGATGTGTATTTTCTCTCACAGCAGAAGTTGTTGTTGCTCCACTGTAGGCCATAAAACTAGGAATCTGGACCCCATAACTGTCAAGGTTGAGTTGTTCATCTTGTACTGATGGATAAATAAGAGAACTCTTCATTCTGACTTGTGACACATTTAATAGAAGTGGAGCCTATTACCCATTCTCTCTGATAGTGATCAATAGATCAATAATGTATTCCCTTATTCTTATTTGCCCAGAGAAGTTGTGGATGCTCCACCCCTGGATGTGTTTGAGGCCAAGCTGGATGGGGCTTGGAGCAACCTGGGCTAGTGGAAGGTGTCCCTGCCCATGGCAGGGGGTTGGAATGAGATGAGCTGTAAGGTCCCTTCCAACTCAAACCATGATTCTATGATTCTATGATTAGTTTCTTCTCAGTAAGGCTTCTTCTTTTTTTTATAAAATGTAGGCAACTGAAAAATTTCATGAGTATCCCTCAACTTCTTCTTCCCAGACTGACAACTTGGATTTTTTCCTTTTTTTCCCCTTTTTCTTCATTTTATTATTGATATATATATTCTAACATTTCTGCGGATGATGTTCTGGGACATTCATAGAAGACATTGATACAGATCTCTAACCAACAAAGCACGCCAGGATGTCTGTAAGAAGAATCATATGCTTGAATTTTCTAAAATCACCAGCTGGTTTAAGAAAACTGGAGAAATATATATTTGAAAATGAGATTTCTTAGAATCATAGAAAGTTTAGGGTTGGAAGGGACCTTAAAGATCACCTACCTCCAACAGTATATAAAAATGAACTGGTTATTCTTTTCTGTTCAATGGTTGCTAGCAGATTAGTAGGTGTATGAGTCTTAGCTGATAATCACTTTGCTAAAAGGAAGCCACAGTCTTACTTCAATTGCTGGCTAGCTGAGGAATTCTTATTGGGCAGTGTTGAATCAGCACAAGGAGTTCTTCCATAAGGTAATTTTCTGTTCTGCACCAAACTTGTGGCCCACGTTGGCACTAGTGATTTTGCAATCTGAACTATGTGGCAGTAGCCACCACAGGAATATCATGTTTGACAAATGATGGACTTAAACTTCACAATGATGTTATTTTGGGTCTGACCAGAGCAACAGGTATCAAAAATCTGTCAGCTGTTTTGGAATACTGCCCAGTATTCCAAAACCTACATTGTGACTTTTATTGCAGAATTTCTCCAGACATTTTTACCTCTTCAGACAGGCAGCTTGCTTTCCCAGGTAAGGGTATTACTTGAATGTTCCACTCTGTAGTCCCCATGAACATGTAGATGTGCCAGTGCTACCAACAGGTCTAACTCCCTAATTCACCCTATGAGGGCTGAGCTTTATCCTTCCTCAGCATGGATGAAATTATTCATTAATTCACTTACAGAAAAAAATAGATGCTGCATAGACAAGACATTAACTGGACCAATTAGACACAGCTGTATTATGATGGTTGTCACAGAAAGCCCTTAGCCCATCAGCACAGGGGAAGAAATGCAGTGATCCCTCAGCTGCCAGTCCTAAGGCACAGAATATTCTGCTCACTGTTCATGTATAGAGAGAGGTGTGAAACAAATATTCATGCATTATGTTTTAATTGGGACATTCCCTCTACATTGGTAATATCACCAGAAAGTACTCATAAAGTTAAAAGCCAGTAAGCAGAAACTGGCAATTGCCATATCATTAAACTATGAAGCAGGATTCAGTTTTCATGCTGACCCAAAGGAAAATCCCAATGAGCACTTGACTATTTGTTAATTAGTGGTTTATTTAGACAGTTAAAAACAAGTTTTGTGCAGCACAAGTCACCGCATTTAAAACATAACAGAAAATTCTTGCCTTTGCCACAAGGAAAATAAACTGTGAATTAAATTTTGTTCATTTTTTTTTTCTTTTTGGAAAGACCAGTCTCTGCGATGAGCAATTTCTTTATCCTACTATGCAAAATTGGCCCCTGGGCCAATTTGTGTGAGAAGGATGTAGGTCCTCAGGGTCACCCTGATGGGAGGAAAAGCCTGTGACCATGAGGACACAGATGCAGAACTGCAGACCTCAGGGTGGGGAAATTGCCCTTCTGGGTGTGCCTCTGTGAGGCTGAGAAGAAGCTCCTCCCCAGCAGCACAGCTCTGGCTGTGCTGTGCTGTGCTGCTGGTGCCCAGGTTTAAGCCCAAATGGCACCCAAACACCACTCCACTGGTCAGTCACTCCCCCAGCAATGGGATCACAGATGGGGGATGAGCTGCCCAGGGCTCTCCTGACAAAGTGGCAGACACTTCCAAAAATTGTAATTGGAATGAAAAGCATATAAGGATTCTTTGTGACATTTCTCTTGCTTTTGTAATGGAAGAAAATACCTGTTCAATGAAGAATATTCCTAAGGGTTGGTTTTTTTCTGTTGATTATATCTATGCTAATAAAAGATAGAGGAACAGGGAACAGCTTCAAGGTAAAGTAGCACTGACTGGCTTACATGTGTATTCCTTTGTAAGCACTAAAATGTGTTGGGTTTTGAGGGGAGATAGCTAGTTTCTGGATCATATCTTATAGATCTTGTTCATCACTTAAACCCACAAAGACTGAAATAGCAATGTCATACACGTGTTCTGCATGTATGTAGGATCAAACAAGTCAAATCAGCACCTCATGCAAACTACATCAACCAAACTAAACCTTTTCTAGTGTAGACAAACAGGAACTGCAGCCTCAAAACTGCTTAAAACCAATACAATTGCATTTTCTCTGGCTAGATAGAGATGAGGGATCTTAAATGGATGGATTGCACTGACTATGATACTAATTATTGCCGTGGTAGGAGATAACTTCATTACTTGGGTAAGAGAAAGGGGCCATTGGTTTATTGTCATCTACCATTCATCTACATTATCCATGTCAGAATGGCTATGGCCAAAATGTTCAGAGAGGTCTCTAAATGGAGCACCTTGTTCTTTGTTTGGACCAAGCCTTCCATCATGATTTACCTATACTGTCCTGTCCTTTCAGTTTCACAGTAAAGAGAGCCCTCTCAGTTGCAGTTTTATTCCATTTGGATTTTACAATTTTAAATACTGATTGGATTAGTCCCTTAGGCACAAAAACCTATAGTAATGATGTTTTTAGCAGGTGGTATTTTGTGTCCTGTAGCTCCCTCAGACTTGGGACCATTACAAATCCCCTCCTTTCTTTCTTTATTTTGACACTTAATGTAGTTAAGCCTTTTCCCCAATAGTCTCAACAAAATGCAAAACTCATTCCATTTTCTATTTCTATTTGTGAGATATATATATGTACCAATATATTGGTATTCATGAAATTGAATTTTATCTGTTCTCACTCCATCCTCCCTGTCTCTATTCTTTCCTCCCTATATCCATATTTATTGCATTAACTTTATCAGTCAGCCTTGAATTTTAGTCTGTCTCTAAAGGAAGAATGTATTTCATCAGTAGAGGAAAGCAGCAATCCTTCTGACAAGGGGTTTTTTCCTATTAAGAAAAAGCATTTCCCTGGTAAATGCTTCCTTTGGGAGTATTTCCAATAAAGGTGTTTCCAGAGGCCTAGTTTTCAGCTGCTGATCACACCTGGCCAACACTAGTGTTGACATTTACTGGGACATTTTATAGCTTCACCAAGAAGGGCTTTGTATATGCCTATTTAAAAAGATACTGTTTAACATATTTTTCTGAAATGTCTCAGTCGAACTGTATTCATCCTTTTAGACTTGATATTAAGGTACCTGGCCAGTGGCTCAAACTCATGAGATAAATTTATAAGAGATACGAGCATGAAGGAGCAATCTGTCTGACAGAAAGGGTGTGTAAGCAGGTATAAGGGTAGGCAATAGAAAGTATCCTCTACCCTCTTTTAAGCCCTCACTGATTTTGTTACCATACTCCTTCTTTCCATTTTGAAGCAATATAAATTGGAATTGAGGATGAAGTAATATCTGATTTGTCAGTATGAAATTCAGCGTTGATCTAACCTTTCAGTCTTATCCACAGAACATGGGAAATGTGTCCCAGAGTTAGAGATCCCAATGCCTCAGTGGCAATAAATGAAGCTCTCCTGATTTTTATAATCTTGGGACCTAGACCTACAGATGTGATTTTTCCAACTTGTTTGCCTTTAGCTTTGTTCCACTCATCCTTTATAATTTTGAGACTGTCCTGGCTATTATAGACTGGAAATCTGTTTTCTCAAATACACAAAGAATTGTTGCTGGAAAATAAAATTAAGACTAACACTCAGTTAATTCACAAAGAAAAATCTGAAAACATAAAAATACATTGCAAAGCCTGGGGAGAGAATCCTCTAAGAGAGATAAAAAGAGAGATCCCTAAAGCATCCAAAACAATGAATAAAATCAGAATGTTTCTGTTGCTGCCACAGCGTGATATGAACGCTGATTTCTCCAGGCTTTCTCTCCTATCTTCTTCAGAATAGGATATCTTGTTTGCCTGATGGATTTCAGTTCTTTTGGGATAACTATTGTTGCTCTTCTGGTGAGTTTTGCCTTGTACCTGATTTTACATTACCCCTGTCAAGTCTTCATGTTGTATTTCTCTCTCCTCTTTGCAGTTTCATGTAAGGATCCACCTATACTATTTCTCCATAAGGGCTTTTATTTAAGGAAGCCACTCCTACTCCACTGCACTTTTTTCAAACAGCAGCTGTGCAAGGCTGGCCTCATAAATCTACTTAGTTGTCCATATTTTGATGTGAAGCATGAACACTTAAATAACTCCCATTTGGATTTTTTTTTTTCTATTCCTAGTCAACTGCATGCAAAAAGCCCCTTGCAGTTAGCACTTCCACTTCTTCCTCTTTCCTGGACTCTAAACCCAGACTGTTCGATTTTAATCTGCCTCAGGATATTTTATTAGAATATTTTCTTGTGTCTAGGCCATAATTTATTTTAAGGTATTTCATCACATTTTTTATATGCCAATAAAATGTGCCAACACCAATTTTAAGCCTTATGATCTGTCATGGAGAAGGCCAGAAATAAAACCAGTGCTTGTTCTTTTGATTCTAGATGTTTAGAATAGGTGAATCAAAGCTTCTGGATGGAAACTATCTTTGTGGAATTTGAACAACTAAATCCCAGCCATTATCTTAATGAATTTTCAGATATAACTTC
>NW_008664429.1:4474-29621 GCF_000695815.1 Acanthisitta chloris | reverse complement strand
TCCTAATCCCCTGCACGGTGCAGCCCAAGCAGCCCCGGGCAGAGCCTGGAGAGAAACCCCTGCCCTGCACGGCTCACGCTCCGGAGCAGCGAGGAGCCTCCATCCTCACCACTGCAGGACTGGGACAGCCTGTTTGGGGGGTCCCAGCAGGCACGTGGGACACACAGAGCAGGGAGAAGGGAGAAGGGGTGGTCAGAACCTCCTCTTTGGCTCAGGAGCCCCATGACACCGAGAGCATCCATGCTCAGGGCGGTGGGAGGTCACTTGGCTTGCGTTGAGCATCACTGTGGCACAGGTTGCTTGGCTGAGGGAGTCAGGCAGGAGGGGAGAGAGGTGAACAGGTCATGCATGTCACTCCACATGTTTCCAGACCTCACCTGTCCCTTGTTTCCTTCCCTGTCCCGACTGTAGGTTTCTGATCCCGATCGCCTTCCAGCAGACAAACCGCCCAGTCCCGGTCGTCTACTCCCTGAACACAGAGTTTCAGCTCTGCAACGACGACAAGGTGTTCCTGATGGACCCCACCAAGGCCAAAATGTCTCTGGCAGAAATGGATTACAAAGGGGCTTTTTCCAAGGGTAGGATTTCTGTTCCTTTGGTAAAGTAAACCCCAGACTTGGCTCTGCCTCTTTTACAGCAGCAAATGACATTTTGAGCATGTTACAGCCCTGTAAGGACAGAACATGCTCTGGCACAGTGTTTTGTCACCCTTACACATGAATCCAAACCCAGAGCCACATGTGGTTCAGCACACTTGGCTCTTGGAGAACTTCACCTGTCCATGTTTCTCCTGACCTCCCCAGGGCAAGTCCTGTACTGGCTCTGCCTCTTTTACAGCAGCAAATGACATTTTGAGCATGTTACAGCCCTGTAAGGACAGAACATGCTCTGGCACAGTGTTTTGTCACCCTTACACATGAATCCAAACCCAGAGCCACATGTGGTTCAGCACACTTGGCTCTTGGAGAACTTCACCTGTCCATGTTTCTCCTGACCTCCCCAGGGCAAGTCCTGTACGGCCGCGTGCTCTGGCACCCTGAGCAAAACCTCAACGCTGCTTACAAGCTGCAGCTGGAGAAAGTTTACCTGTGCATAGGCAAGGATGGCTACGTGCCCTTCTTCGACCCCACGGGCACTGTCTACAACGAGGGGCCCCAGTATGGCTGTATCCAGCCCAACAAGCACCTGAAACACAGATTCCTCCTCTTGGTGAGTCCTCTGTCTCTGCTTTCTCTCTGGGGTCTGTCCCTGACTACAAAGGGATGAGGAGTGACACGTGGTAGAGTTTTTGCAGTGCTGCTGCAAACCATGAAGACAAGATGAGTTTATCCTCAGTTTATTCTTAGTCCCTGCCCGTGTGGAGATGGAGTGCTGGGATTCCACTGCTCACACAGGGGTTAGGGAGTGCCCTTTGGGCAGAGCCAGCCTGTCCTCCTCTTCATAGTGCATCTCTGGCTTCCAGGACCGAAACCAGCCAGAGGTGACAGACAAGTACTTCCACAGTGTGCCTTTTGACGCCCACTTCGCCTCCGAGCTGCCCGAGTTCCACTCAGTGAGCAGCATGCCTGGAGTCGATGGATTTACTCTCAAAGTGGATGCTCTCTACAAGGTATGTGCTCTTGGTAGCCCAGAACTTAGGTATGTTCTTTTGCTAGCCCAAAAGTTACTGTATGCTTTTGGTTTGGTAGACTAGAACTTAGGTGTGTGCTTTTAGTAGGCCAAAAGTTACTATGTGCTTTTGGTAGCCCAGAACTTAGGTATGTGCCTTTGGTAGCCCAAAAGCTACTATGTGATTTTGGTAGCCCTGAACTTACTACTGTGTCCAGGGTCTCCAAAGTGCTTTCTGAGCCTTTATTAACCAACTCTGATACAGGAGATGGAGGAGATCAGGATAATATCCTGATCATTTTAA
Source organism: Acanthisitta chloris (assembly GCF_000695815.1). NCBI lineage: Eukaryota > Metazoa > Chordata > Aves > Passeriformes > Acanthisittidae > Acanthisitta > Acanthisitta chloris. The sequence continues at coordinate 27,709 of NW_008664429.1, read as the reverse complement.
GACATTTTTTTCCCCAAGCACTCAGGGAAAAGCTCTTGAACCCTCCGAGCTGCCCGAGTTCCACTCAGTGAGCAGCATGCCTGGAGTCGATGGATTTACTCTCAAAGTGGATGCTCTCTACAAGGTATGTGCTCTTGGTAGCCCAGAACTTAGGTATGTTCTTTTGCTAGCCCAAAAGTTACTGTGTGCTTTTGGTTTGGTAGACTAGAACTTAGGTATGTGCTTTTAGTAGCCCAGAACTTAGGTATGTGCTTTTTGGTAGCCCAAAAGTTACTATGTGCTTTTGGTAGCCCAGAACTTAGGTATGTGCTTTTAGTAGCCCAGAACTTAGGTATGTGCTTTTTGGTAGCCCAAAAGTTACTATGTGCTTTTGGTAGCCCAGAACTTAGTACTGTGTCCAGGGTCTCCAAAATGCTTTCTGAGCCTTTATTAACCAACTATGATACAGGAGATGGAGATCAGGATAATATTTGAAGACACTTTTTACCCCAAGCAGTCAGGGAAAAGCCCTTGAATGACATCACTGATGGATTATTGCAGTTGGCAAAGGCTTGAACACCTCACTTGGTGATGAGTGTTAGTGTGGGTGCTCAGAGGATAGGGAAAAGCTCTTGAACGACATCACTGATGGATTATTGCAGTTGGCAAAGGCTTGAACACCTCACTTGGTGATGAGTGTCAGTGCAGGTGCTCAGAGAACACACTGAGGTGCTTCAGCAGAAGCACTTGCTGTGGAAGGTGTGGTTAACATTCCCTGTCTCCCTGTGGGCAGGTGGAAGCTGGACACCAGTGGTACCTTCAGGTGATCTACGTGATCGGGCCGCCTTTCCCTTTCCCTTTCCCTTCCTTCTCTTCCTTCCTAAAAAAAAAAAACCCAAAAATTGAATGTGACATCTCTTCATCTGTTTGGAACTAATAATGCCTTCACAGCAAACTCTTGTTTTGGTACATGGTGGATACTGATGTAAAATAACAGTGGATAAAAACATATGGAATACTTACCTAATGTGTGTGTGCATATCGTGACATATTTGGGTCATTCTTCCCAGGTTTGTACAATAAATTAATTCAGAGTTAAGCTCTCAAATTATTCTTAAATAAGAGTGTTTGCTCTATAAACCAGGAAATAAGAATAGATTATTTTGATTTTTTTTGAATCAAAAGGTCACAGTTAAATGATACCTTAGTATATAGTATACTTAGTAGGAGTGCAACAGTAAACTTATTTTCCCCAAAGAGAGATGACAAATTTTCCAGGGATCATAGACATATATTAAGCATATTATTAGCATATTTTAGCAAATGCAAAGTTAATCTGTAAGCCAGGTTTATGCAGATGAATGTATTTGTAACATGTATAGACAAATAAGTTTCTCATTTACTAAACTTATGAAACTAATTTAGAGTTCTAGCAAACAAAAAACAATCAAAAATTAACAACCCTGAATCTTTTCTGTGTTAAATTTATTTGTCAAACTTTATAAAATGCACCATAAATACATTATAAATCGGATAAGGAAATTATTAACACCTACCCCAGAATTGCAGGAAATAGACTAATCTCAAAAGTCAAGCTCTAGATATTAGGAAAAAAAATAAAATAAATTACTGAAATCCTTGAAACATCAATACGAAGCTAAAGGAATTTTGATTAGTAACTTTGTTATTTATGGCCAAATAATTGTGTTAGGAAATGCATAAAGATACATTATTTTCTGATACTATCAGTGTTGTAAACCTTCCACATACTTTTTTTAAAATGAGCAAGTAATGAATCTGTTTCTTTGTGTCACTTAGTTTGGGATTTCATAACCATCCAAAGTTACACACACAGCTTTCTTGTGACATAAAGGGAGAAATCTAGAATTGAAACAGAAAGGACACCAGATGTTCTGTAAGTATATTCAAGGGATTAGTGTCTCTAGGGTTGAAAGATAATGGTAAAATGTATAACTGAAGTATCTCAGTGGCTATTTGAACCTTTTGCTGCATGTATGATGGGAAGACTTAGGATCTACTGAGAGTGTTGACTTTAGAAGGGAAGTTAAAAGTAGCCCTAGGCTATGCCTAGAGCTTGGAATATCCCAGACACACCTGTAGAGCACCCACAAAGTTTCTAGACCTCAGAATTGTGAAGAAAGTTTTCTAAATGTTAAATGACTGTAATGCAATGTTGGACTGGGTCAGCTGCAGACTGAGAGCCCCAGGCTTGGTTTTTATTACAAAGTTCTGCTGCCACAGCTATATCAATCTGCACTACAACAGCAACAACAAATGGAACAGCAGAAACCCTCAGACACACCTGTATACTGCAAGTCCTCCACTACAGAATTAACTGAGAATTTATGGCTGTCCATAGCAATGGGTACTAATAAGGTGTGTAAGAAGAAAGTAGATGTGACAGTTTAGTGATAGGAATGTACTGATGTTTCAGTGCAAAAAAACCCCAATAGTGTTAAATAGAAAGCAGAATTGTAACCTTTGTCTTGATTAAAATAAATAATGAAGATTTTAGAACTATGTTTAGAGAAACTGAGATAAACTACAGCTCAGAGCACAACAGTGAAGCATTAAAAATTCTATTGTTTGATTTCTCTGAGAAAATATTACCTTAATACACCTTTGGTAGGAGTCATAGATATGATGGTTGTTCAGAGAATGGAGGAGACCTAGAAAACAAAGAGGATGTTTAGCTACTTGGTACTGATTTTTGTGGAATTATATACCATCTTAAGAATGTGGTAGGTAAAATGCACATTGTGCAGCACATTTATATGAATATATATAGGCATATGAGCATGTACCTCTGCTTACTGATATCCATCACTATTTTCTCAATAAATTAGATGACCAGCTTCAGTCTACATGTCTAACAGCAGTCTAATGTCAAATTTTATGGCTAAAGGAATAATGACCTAAGGAAATCTAGAATTATTTTTCTAATTTGTGAGCATGCTCTCTTTTATTTTTTTCCAAATAACTAATATTTTGAGGGTAATCAGTTGAGAACATCATATACATATTAGAACAGATCATATAACTTATTTTACTCTCAGCAACAACAATGCCCCTGAGAGCAGCAGATTTTTTTATTAAGGTATTCTGTAAAATTTATGTAAGTAGAGAAATAAAGGTAAATAGGCCCACATCTATCTAAACAGTTCTATTTGTGCAAACAGCTTTAACTCAGTTCTAGATTCAGATTTGGGTGCATTTCTTTCTAATGAAATTGTGTGCAAATGTCTTTTGGATATTTTAGGCAAAATATTCATATTTAAAAACAAATATTCAACATCCATAAATCTTGACATAAAATTAGCAGAAACAAACTATGCTAAACTCAATGCTTTCTGATAAAATGAAAGACCTACAAAGTAAGGAAAAGGAATATAAATAGATGATTTCTAATTTTAAGAAGGATACAGGAGGTAAATATACTGCTATGTTTTATACAATTGATTAAAAAATCCCAAACAAACAAAGATTCAGTTTGTTCTTCAATATAAAACTTTTTCAAAAGAGAAACAAATTAGAGAGTCAAATGACTGAAAAAAAGAGTTAAGAGATGTGATGCATGATGAAAAGGTAAACAAGGAGATGCTGTCTTGGGGAAAGAGAAAGGTGATATATTTTGAAAATGTAAAGACTTATTGTAAAGGAAGTGATGAATCCTAAGTCATGCCCACTGTGCAGGTAGCACATGAGGAAATTGTTTAATTTTCAAACCCAGAAAATTCATGTTAACAATTCAAGCTATAAGGAATCTTTTGTTATCCAAGGAGCCTGGGGAATTCCTCATGTGAGATATATTAAAGAACATGCCAGGCAAACATCTGCCATTGATTTTTAATATAAACTACTGAAACATTTCCCACAGGACACTTCTCATCAGAAAATATATAACCACTAAAGTTTCTCTTTACTTTCTTGTAGCTGTACTGTGTTCCACATCAAGGAGGGCATGTATTCATCACTTCCTTAGCACTTGGCAGTGAGAGGAATTTCTTGGAAATGTCTTATGAAAATGTATATCTGTGCAGCAATAAGGGGGTTGGGTTCAGGGAAGATTTGGTCAACTTCTAGTTACTTCTGCATTTAGGGGTGGAGGGGTGAGAATAAGGCAGTCTTGGTCGCAGGAGCTGGAGTGGAGCTGCAATCTCAGAGATTGTATATACAAAGTGCTACCAAGTGCATCCAAGGGCAGCTACAGGACAGACAGGGTGTCTGAGCCCAGCTACTGGAATGATTTACATTGTGTGTGTGTGTATATATATTTATTTATTTCTTCCCCCATCAGAGACCTCCATCCTGTGTAGCCAGAGAGGTGAACAGGATGAGGCCATTTCTGGTGTTTGTGTTCATGTGAGTGCTCTGTGTGGCCACCAGCTATATCTGTATATAAGTTTTTATATCTGTGTAAGTTTTGTATATCTGTATGCATGTGCCTAGAGACAGAAGAAGGTTTAGTGTTTTATATGAACAGCACTTTGCCAGATTTTTTTTTTAAAAAAATCCATATTGCTCTTTTATTCTCCATATTATTCTTTTCCAAAGGGAAAAAGAAAATTGTCTGTCCCTTCCAACTCAAGAAAGGTAACAATCTTGTTATGCTGGTAGCATGTCAAAGATTAAATGAATCATTCAAGCTTTTACATTGTTTTAAAGTTCATTTCTTTTTTTTTTGACAGAGATGTATGAGAAAACAAAGAGCATATTCCATATGAGTCATCTGTTTCAGCCTTATCTAAACAAGAGTCAACTCTTAGAGCAGAAAATCTGTGATTTCTTCCTGACACTTAGGAACTCTTATTTTGTCTGGTTTTAAAAATTTAGCTTTAGCTTTACTATCAGACACAGCAGTAGAAACCTCCAGGCTTACACATTAATATAAAGATATTGATAAAAGCTTAATTTATGCAAGAGAATGCCTTAATAAAATCCAATGTAAAATCCCAGTCCATAGGCCTGAACATTTTCTAAACTACAGGATAATAATAATTCTGCTGAATAGAGCAATTAATTGTTTGAATTCTTGCAACACAGTATTCTAATTGCATATTTAAATTAATGTAATATTGTCTAAACATAAAGCAGAGATTGACAAGCTCCTTAGACATGTTAGATAAATCAACAGAACAAGAAAACATTCTATACTATAAAATTATCTAAACTTGAAAATCCTTAAAACCAAATTCTGTGTATCATTTTAGAGAAAGAAATTAATTTCTCAACTAGTTAGTATGCAACAGGGTTTTCTTCTTGAAATTGAAAGACTATGATGTTTATCAACATGCAATGGTGTTTGTTCTTTACACTGATTTTTATTATGGGATCCCACAATTTGAAATAATTATGAAAGAAACAACAGAAACAGATTTTTGATTGTTCATTGTTTGTGGCATCTGTAGGAAATATGTTAGCTTGACATCAGTTGTTAACAAGCTTTATTTAAAATTTAGGGGAAACCAGTAGTGAATTATTAACATTGTCTATAATGGCACTTTGTAGTTTACATAATTATATTCTGTGAAAAAAAGGAGGCAAGCTTGGTCTGACTTCATTTTTCCATTAGAAAAGATTCAACTGTCTTCATCCCATGGTACCAGCTGCACTGTGCTTTGTATGAGATCACTGTGCTTAATTTCAATAGCCTGCAGAAAGAGTTTATTTTTTAAGTGCTGTCTTTTGCAGATGTGCCAAGGGAAAGATAATTTTGGTTTCCCTAATCATATGGAGAAAGCTAGTCCTGTTCTGAAGCTTTACTTTGCATGGTGCTTCCAGAATAACCCTGTATAGAAATCAGAGTTTCAAACTGAAGTACATTTTAAGTTAAGTTTGTTTCCCATAAGGATTCTCCAAAAATACGTAGAATTTGCACTAAATAGGAATGTTTTGTTACTCATGGGTATACTAGATGGTATTTAAAACGAACATGTATATAAAAACTTCGCAAATATAAAACCAGTATTTTTTAAAAATTGTATTAAAAGGTTGACTAAGAAACATAAAATTTGTCTCAACAAAACTTTTAAATACAACACTCCTTGTGCTTTGATCAAGGACTTTGGGCACTGAGCCCAGCTCTACAGTGAATACAACAGAACAAATTCTCCTTTTCCAAGGTAAATTCCCATCTTGTTATTTTAACTTAGGCTAAGTGCTTATGAAACAAAGTCTATGAATTTGTAAACCTTACACCCCCTCTGCTTATCTGAAGGAATAATGCATACATTTCCCACATCATAAATGTTTAAAAATTAGTCCAAGATTCTATTTCATGTTTCCATTAGACAAGGGATAGTCTTTAATGTCTCTTAGAACTACCATTTTATCCTGCAAATTTTAAATTAAGGTTTTAAACTTCTCTCTTGGCAATACAGATGCTCAATTAAATACTTTTTGCTTACAAACTTTACTAATTAAATATCCTTATTACACTGAAAATTAATATTAAATGAGTTATTTCCCAAACTTTTGGGGAGATAATTGGCAAAGTGCTAATTAATTAACTAAATTGCCCAATTAGCTGAGCATTTTAGATATTCATAATATAAAACTGTCACATTTGATTTGAATAAAATAACAATCAGTAACAATGTTAAATGTACTAAAATTAAAATAATCTCTGTGATTCTTTTTTATTGCAAATAAATATTTCTGACAGTAGCTTTTTTTTTTAAGGCAAATTGGTTACTGCTTTTATTAGAGACAATGAAACTTGGAGTGCATATATATAGAAATTATTTGAAGTCATCTGGTTAAGATAAGGAAAAGAGATTAGACTAAAGAAAAGGACAGCAATGGAAAATTCAGTCAATTTTACTGTATGGATCAGATAGCAAAAGAGACCTGCACCTAGTGGCATAAAACCACCAAAGAATTCACAGCACAAATATAAAGAGAAGCAGTAAATGCAACCATATATAAAATGCACAATAATAATAAAATTATTGGGTGAAAATACTACATTAGTTTATGCAACATCAATAACAGGCAAAGTAAGCTTTCTAATCTTCAAATACTATTTGTGCCTGGAAATGAAGGAGCAGAGAAATAATGAGACCATTTTTTAATGTTAATCCTTTCTTAGAAGATTAGAAAGTAAAACTAGCAGAGCAGATCCTGACTATTTCTTAGAGCAAGCCTTTAATCATATCATAATGCAGCTGAACATAGTTTGGTCGGGTGCTTATTTAATTATAATTAAATGCTTGCAACACATGTGTCAGTGACAATATCCCTATTGCTAGACATTAAAACTAGGATATAAGTCTAATGATGATTCCAGACTAAAGCAGTTGGAAACTGTCTTGAGCATAGTCTCTGATGGGTAATATCTGAGAAAACAGATTGCAGAGGAAAAAAAAAAAAAGAAGAAAAAAAAAGCTAGTATTTTATTAAGAATGATTGGGAAAAGTGCTAGAGTGACAGTCTGAGACACCTATAGACTGTAAAGATACATAGATTTATCATTGAGAAATTTTCTCTAAATTAAGGTGTTCTCTGCATCTTAGCTTATTACTTTTCAACAGGAAGTGACATATGGAAAACACTTATTCAGTAACACTGAAATAGAATATGCAAAGTTTACCTCTCAGATACTCTAATGTGGTAAAAATATGTAACATTATTTATGATCTGGGAATCATTTCTCCAAATTCTTGTTTTCCTTGTCAAATGTGGACTTTTTAAATTAAACCACAGCTGGAAAACAGAGGTTTTCAGTGTAGGAAACTTGTTATAATGTAGTAACCACATAACAAGTAAGTGACTGTGTCAGTCATGACAGCTGAAATTTGAGTTCAAAGCCCTAGTCTAGTTTAGGTAGAATAGGTATTTCAATGTGAATCTGAATCCCATGGAGTAGCCAAATTTACTGTCACATTTTCCACCCTCCTATGGTGTAGCTCTATTATCATTCAGAAAATAGTTTGAAATATCTGAGATTTATCCAAGTCTTAAACAGGAATATTTGAAGTATTGCAAATGATTCTCTTCCAGCTTCAGTAATAACCTGGGGATGTTTTCATAAAGTCATAGGACTAAATTTTTGATGTGCCACAAGAACATCATTGATTTCAATGGGTTTGATAGTGTCATCAATAAATAGTGAAACAGCAAAGAGGAGGGCCACTAAGATCAGTAGAGGACTGGAGCATGTCTCTTGTGGATATAGGATGAGAGGTGGAGTTTCTTCAGCCTAGAGAAGAGAAGGCTCTGGGGAGACCTTATAGCAGCCTTCCAGTACATAAAGGGAGCCTAGAAGAAAGCCAGAGGGGACCTATTACAAGGACATGTAGTGAGACAAAAAGAGGTGATGGCTTTAAACTGAAAGAGGGGAAGTTTTGACAGGACATTTGGAAAAAATTCCTTACTGTGAGGATGGTGAAGCACTGGAACAGGTTGCCCAGAGAAACTGTGGTTGCTCCATCCCTGGGAGTGTTCTGAAGCCTCAAGGAACAACCTTGACTTTGCATGTTCTGGCTTTTATGAGGGTCTTCAGCTACTCTAGGGTCTTCTAGAGGGAAAACAGCAGAACATAAGCAAGAAAATATAATAAAAGAACATATAACTGTGGTTCATTGAGCACTTAGACTTATTGTAGCTTAGAGTAAAGAAAAGAAAGTTGAGTTTTTTTTTTAATGCATGTAACTATCAAATCCAATAGTTGGCAACTCTTTATAGATTGATTCCAAAACTAGAATTACCAGAAAGAAAACAATTACTGCAGAGAATTCTTTAGAATTAAACCACAGCTGGAAAACAGAGGTTTTCAGTGTAGGAAACTTGTTATAATGTAGTAACCACATAACAAGTAAGTGACTGTGTCAGTCATGACAGCTGAAATTTGAGTTCAAAGCCCTAGTCTAGTTTAGGTAGAATAGGTATTTCAATGTGAATCTGAATCCCATGGAGTAGCCAAATTTACTGTCACATTTTCCACCCTCCTATGGTGTAGCTCTATTATCATTCAGAAAATAGTTTGAAATATCTGAGATTTATCCAAGTCTTAAACAGGAATATTTGAAGTATTGCAAATGATTCTCTTCCAGCTTCAGTAATAACCTGGGGATGTTTTCATAAAGTCATAGGACTAAATTTTTGAAGACAGAAAATGCTCCTATATTATTGGATTACTACCAAAGCTTCTCAATGCAGCAAGAAATTTGCTTTTACAATGTGTTTATTCATTAATAGAAAATACCTCATATGCTGGAGTTTTGTATTTGAAATTGTACTCTTACATGAATACCATCTAGTTAAGTGAATTTGAAACAAATAGCTTTTTCTTGTGGAAGAAAGCATAGTTTTAATAGTCACAGCTTAATTGGTAGAATTCATGGAATTCTTACAAAATATTAACTAGCTATTTTGTTGACACTAAAACTGTCTAGTATAAATTTATTTAAAAACTGCAGTATGGATTCTCCACAGCATGATCCTGTGCAACCATTTAAGTATAAAAATATTACAAAACTCTCAAAGATCATGGCAAGAAGTCTTGCAGTGAAGTTAACATACTCCATTGGCTCTCTTTGATAAATGCTGTCTCGTTAGCCCTAACTTTTTCATGGATAGAACTTTTCTCCCCACACCATGCTAGTTGACACAGAGATAAGGAAAGCTTGAGAGCAACCCTTGCCAGGAAAGACTGCAGCACAGAAAGAATTAGATTTTTTTTAAAGTATCATACACACATATTATACATCATACATATCATACATTATACATAATGTTTATTGTATTTTATACAGCTATGTTTTGGCTGCATCTGACTAAATTCACATGGTCAAGATAACAGGGAAAAATGACTGGTAACTAATATAAAACTATGTTATTTGACTTAATTTTCTCAAAGAAATAAGATATATAATATTGGGCCTAGATTGTGAAATTGTGTAATAGCTTGTGATTTCAGGATAATCAAGAAATAAAACTGGCAAATAGTTTTATACTGTATGCTTTCACATTCTTTGCTTTTCAATAGTAAACTGTTCCTAGAATACCAATAAAGTTTATATTTGAAAATAAATAAAAAACCCCAACCTATCAGGACTGAACTTCAAGTGGGAGTTGGTTAATTACACTGCTTGTAATTAACTAAAATAGAGCACTTGAATGATTATCTTTATTCCTTTTCTTCGGAAGCGGTTACAGAAATTGCTTTCCACACTTAGGAGGGTTTTCTTTGGACTAAAGAATTCTCTGCAGTAATTGTTTTCTTTCTGGTAATTCTAGTTTTGGAATCAATCTATAAAGAGTTGCCAACTATTGGATTTGATAGTTACATGCATTAAAAAAAAAACTCAACCAAAACCATGACCTTTTACATGAGTCTAAAACAAATAACCTTGGATATCATTCTCTATTTTGAAGTATCAAAAGCTGTAGCATAACCTTGGAGGCAACATGAATGATACTTTAGCCTTTCTTTTCTACACTATCTTCATAGAAGTGCAGTCTCCTATCCCTTGGTTTGTTATTTATTTAAAGGATAAAGACAAGCAACTAAAGACATTTTGTATATTGATCTCATAGTCAAAGGGAAAAAAAGCTTTCTAAAAATCTGTAACATTTCTGCGTGCATCTTTAGTAAAAAAACGAAAGAAAAGGACCTTTTTATTTGATGTTTTTCATGTAGTTACACTTTCACACATTTCAGGACTTGTCACTTGTTTACGTTTTCAATTTTTCTGCTAATGAGTGTTAGATAAATGACTGACCTCTATTTGAAAAGCAAAAAAAAAAAAAAAAGGGCTTACTTGGGGTAAATTATAGTCCAGAGCCTTTTCAAAGGGTTGTCTGAATCCTCACAAAGATCTATTATGACAGACTGATGTCAGTACCTCACATTTGGCTCAGAGGTACATGTAAGTGAAAAAAAGCAAACCAATCTGGCTTCAGACTGACTGTTTTAATCACCAGCTGGCTAAGACTACTAAACTATACATTTCCCTAGGAAAGATTATAGAGTAAAAAGCCCTAATCCCCATACCACCTCCAGATTCTCATGAATTCATGCATTAGTTCATAAATAAATTACATACTCAAACCTCTGCCTAAACTATGTTCAGTCATTTGCTTGCATCCCTACGGGTAGCTGAGTGTTCACTCAGATTTCTTTAATTACTAGTTGACATTAGAAAGAACATTGAACTTTCTCTCTTCCCTCCTCCCATATGTACACAACACACTGATACATTTTTAGTAAAACCAAATGAATGGATGGACAAGAATGGTCTACGTTTTGCTTATTTCCTGAAATAACTTTTATTAATTATTGAGAAGTAAATGTTAAAGGATACATTTTAATGGCTAGAAATTTTTCTACCAGGATGTGCTAACCAGATCTCACCTCCACCAGGACTGGAATTAGCCCCATCCTGTCATAAATTCCTTGCTTATCTCAAGTTCTCACTGTGGTGGTTTATTTTCCTTAATATTTTTTGAAAGAGGTAACTGTGCCCTTTAGTTCCTTACAAGGTGTCAGAGTTCTGTTCTTCCCTTCCACAGCTCTCTTGATATTTTTGCTCAACTTTCTCTTTGTTGGGATGCATCTCTCCTGAGCTCAGAGGAGGTGACCCTTGAATATCAGAGGACTTTCATGGGCTCCTCCTCCCTCCAGGGCTCTATCCCATGGTCCTCTACCAATCTTTTAGATATAAATTCACAAATCCAGTCTGATACTGTGTCAAAGATCCCCATTTGTTATATGTGATCTCTGATAAAGATCCTGAAGATCAAATCTAAGCCCTAAGCTTTTCCACATTTTTCGGTTAATGACTTAGTAGATCTAGCAACATTAGGAGCAATAATGAAAAAAACCCCAACCCTAAACTCTTTGAAAATTGGTTTCTTGGGCCATGATTCAATATACACATATACAACACCTCTGCTATGTAGTCTTTTATCAGAGCTCAGCTAATACTACAACATAGACTGCCAAATATTAGCTGATTAACTAAAAAGGCTGCACAATTAATTCCAATGTTATGTATTACAATATTTTACATTTTTTATGCATGAAGATTAAAAAGGACATTAAAAGGATTTATATTTTTAGCTATACTATTTTGAAGGTAGTATCTATGCCCTGTGATTATAGTAATAATGATCAGTAAATATGTTTTCCTAGTATCACTGAAATTTAAGCCTCACATAGGTGTTTCAAGTTACAGTGTACATGATAATGGACATTAAATAGCAACTGCATTGATTTTCACTTTGTTATTCCAAGTTTACTGTCATGTAAATGGAATTACAGACTGACCTACAATTTATGATGTTTAAATATATGTTTGTATCATGGCAATTCTTGTAGTTCATTACAAAAGTACTTAACTTTAAATGGTCCAACTTTCCTGTGGCAAGAATCTCTTCCCAGTCCCATATGGTGTGTCATTTGACCACTGAGAAAATCTTCTTATATTTTTATAGCTGAAAGCATTTTAAAATAGAAAATGAATTGGTCAGAACTCCTTGGAGGAGGAATACAGCAATATCTTGAGTTTATTGTTACTTGTGTCTAAGTGCCTATAAGCTACCATGAAAACTCTAAATTACTAATCTACAGAAAGCTAGAACCACTGGATTTAGTAATTCTACCTAGTCAGAGAAATTTTATAAAGCAAAAATTTAATTTATATTTTCTCCATAATAAAATATCCTTTCAGTTTTTATGGAGTTTGATAAGTTTGCATGTAAACATCTCTGTGAAAATAATAGATTAGTGATGGCACATCCCCTCAACCATAGGTTGATAACCTTAGGACAGACAGATGTCTGGGTGTTTTCTAGGGACTCATGCTCTCAGTAAATATATATAATGTTCATTCATGGTCTTTTGATTTCTACACACTCAACCAGCTGTTAAAATGGCACCTTGCCTGACTACAAGCTAGTTATATTGTTCTAAATAGATACGGAAATCAAGTAAATATAAGGTGAAATGAAATACCTGAATAAGCATCAAATATTGCTGTTTCCACTAACAGTCTCTCCATTTCATAGAATCAACAAAATGAATATGACACAACTATAATGTGTCATATTTTTAATTCTCCAAACCCCTTGAAAAATAGTAATTGAATAAAACAACCATTTTTGTAGTCTGTGCTTTAGTGAAAAATATTTTATCATATTCATTATTTTATTTGCATCCTGCACTTTTTAAACAACATTTATAATTTATAAGTTCTTTGGTCAATATTAAAACCTTTCTGATATAGATTGTGCTCTTCAATGGAACTTGTGTATTCCACACCAGTCATGGAGTATATTTAAAATACTGGTTATATTTTGACTTAGGGAAGTCTTGTGAAGCTTCACATTTCAAACTTGGAATCACATTATTTTCTAGTCTTTTCAATATTAAACATAGAAAGACACAAATATCAATAATAGCCTCAGATTTTGCATACTGAGTGTAATCTAATATATTTTACTAGAAAATATGTCATCATAGGACTGTAGAGTTACCTTACAGAATAGACCATTTGCTTTTTTTATTTTTTCAGCCCTCACACCTTTCACATCACCCCATGATTTTTTTCAGGACTGGATTTGAAATATATTTATCCTAAGAAAATAACTATAGGGTAATCCTATAGGATGTAGTTTTCCTGTCATTTCTTCTTAGATTCTTGTAAAAATTTTGTGATAAATATTGGATTACAGTAAAAATATAGGATTATACTTTAAAAGTATTGTTTCTAGCATTATAAAGTCAGCAACCAGAAGCAAGCATATAACACATTTGCATTTATATTCATTATTGTGGGTTTTTTCTCTCATTTACTTTCTTCTATACCACACATACAGCTTTTTATAGCAGAGATAACTCTTTTCCCATGTCAGTTTTATATGCAAAATAATGGAGTCTTAATCCCTAACTGAACTTCCTAGGCAAGAGTTCAATTAAGTTGAATTGCAATGCTAGCATCAACTCATTATTATGTTTATTATTATTATTGCCTTTTTTTAAAATTATTAACCTTTGCTAAATGTTGAGTGCAATGGAAAGTCAACTAAATAGAAGTCACTAAAAAGAACAGGTATTCTAATTAAATGCCATCAACAATCATGTCCTGTTACTACTGCTATTAACTTAATGGCAAGCAGCATCAGCAAAACCAATACAAAAACAGTAAATATACTTCTCCTGAAATTCATTGTATGGAATATTTTGGTTTGGACCAAATAATTTCTTATTTTAGGTGAGTTTTTAGAAATTTTCTGGTCCAAAGCAATTATTCTTCAAAAACAATGACCATTGAACACTCTCTTCAGCGGTTAAAATCTGAGAAAAGGCAAACAATTATTTTAGGCACTTTTTGCATGTTGAACACATATTCTGCCTGTGAGTCCATTGGTCTGGAGAAGGAAGCAGAAAGATTTTCCCTATATGGGGATGAGGGAAAATTTGTTCTATTTAAGATAATTAAAATAGATGAAAGAGAATCATTACAACATTAAAAGCCATATGAGCTGTTTTCTTTTTCTCAATGAGACAAAATACCACATAGTTTTACAAATTAATCATTAACAAACTGCCCAAAATCTGATATAAAAGGAAACTGGTTAAAAAACATTGGAAAATTCATTCATAACCATAGAACAGTTGGACTATATGAAGTGTTTGTTTACAGAGAGAGCAGACTTGCCTATCTCCAAAGAACTAGCCTAGAGAAGAACTATCTATAGATATTTATATCAGATAGGGGAAAGTCAGAGAAGAGTAATTATTAATTTGGGGGAAGAATAACTGTTCTGTTCAAGATCACTGCTTACCTCTTTGGTGAGCTGAACAAACTGTTGTTTTCCAAAGATTCTGAGTGCATTCTGTAGACCTAACAAAACTTGCATCTAAACAAATGCTGAGAGATCTTTCTTTCTTTTATATTTCTTTTATATTGTTTGGTTTTTCAAGTTTCTGATTGTCATTATATCATTTCTTACATAAGGTACACGTTTCTTCTCTGCTCAGTGGAAGCTTATTATACACATAGAGTGGATACCTATAAAAACCCTCTCCTATATGATAAATAATGCTTGTAAAGCTTCTATTTTGCATGTGTTTTAACAATATAAATTAGACACAAGAAATATAAAGAGCATAATTGAATATCACTTAATGAATTATTTATTTCCTCATTTTTTTGGTAAATTTTTAAAACCTTTTCAAAATATGAAGAGGGGATTTGCTATTCTCTTTTTTTTTTTTCCTGTTTTCTTTTTTTAAAGCAATGTATAAGGAAGGTAGTTATGTGACTGATGAATCTACTGGAAGAACTTTTGAACTGTGCTCCAGTCTGTTTCAGTCATCAACCTGACTGCAAAGGGTAAGCAAGATACATGCTGTCATGCATTTTGCACTCCACAAACCTCTTCAAATCACAGAAGAACTAATCAGTGAAAACATTCTAGAGGCTTTATGAGTTTCACTCTTGAGAAATTTAAATTTTCACCCACTTTCCATATTTAAAAAATTTTAGGGAAAGGGAGGAGGGGAATCAAACTGCATTTTGAAAGTTGTTTGCATCATAATAACAGTTTCTCACCAGTAATCTCATATTCTCTCATTGCTTTCTAATTACTACTTAGCAAGCAGATTAAGTTCCATTGTGTTCCAAAGTAGCTTTAACTTGCTGTATTGCTTATCAATATAACCAGCTGTTCAGTGGTAGATTCGGTGATGACGGCATTTTTAATTGCTTTTTTCGTTTGGCTAAGTAAGTTCAGATGGTCACTAATTAGTTCTGTCATGCTGAGCTAGTTTTGTTATGAACAATGCAATCAGTCTTTCATTGAAAAGACAACTTTCCTGAGATCAACACTGCTTAATTATCCCTAGGAATCTGTCCTTAGTTTCTTTATTTGTTATTGCTGTCATGGGTAAGGTGATATGAATTAAACTGAACTGCCACTTAAAAGAAAGCTTCTACTAGTGCACATAATGATTTCTCATTTTCTTCTTCTCAAAAGCAATCAATTGAAACAGTCATAAAGGCTTATTCTTTATGAAGGTTTATGCCTTGCTTTAGGGCAGCCCAAGTTATTTCAAAATTGTAAGTCATTGAAGCAGTTCAGGATATTCACACACTTGTGTCTATGTTTCTCTGACATTAAGCATCATGAGATGACTAACTTTTTCTTAGGTATTTTTATCTTATTCTATGTAATGGCATTTCTCTTTTAGAAACCTATGTGCGTTATGTCTGGATATCAACAATTAGGTGATTTGTAAAATGTATCCATAAAATAGTTATGTATTTTAAAAGGTTGGGGTTTTTTTGTCATTCTTCATAATGCTCTGGTCTGCAGCCTTTGCTGAGCTGTAACTGAATGTATAGTACAGTACAGGAGCTCAGATGTGACACCATCCAGTGGGGATTCATGCACAGACTACTAGGAGTAAGTTAGAGATGGAAATCAAACTGGCTACTCGATATCAAAACCTTCCAAATATATTTAATCAGTTCATATTGCCTTCCCTAGCAAAAAACTTGACATTTCAATAAGAATTGTGACAGTATAAGAAAATGGCTTTAATGTATTTCATTGATGAAATATCTTTTGAACTCTGTAAGAAAATATGCTACAATGATGAACCCCCAAGCTGTAGATAGAAGGACAATTTAATCATTCTTTGCACTACCCACTGCAGGCTTGACAGTAGTACTTTTTAATGCATATTATTTTATGGGTACTTCAGAGCAAAAACACATGACAAAACATGATAAATGAATATCTTTGAAAGTCCTTTCTCGAACCCCAAGAACTGATTGTTCCTATAACTGGAATTGGATTATTGGTGTTGTAGGAAATGATGATAATAGTCACCCTAGAGACTCGTTCCATGTTTACCTCTGTGAACAGTGAATCAGTGAATTTTGACACTTTAAACACATTTTCCATTCATTTGTTAGGCTTTCATTTTTTATAACCATTACTCTCTGAACACAGAGCAAGGTGCTCTGGACAGACACTGTGTTGTTTTCACATCCCAGTATTAATTTTAAGCAGTCTTGGGGGCAGCCAGACACCTCCCCAAGATCAGGCATCATGAGGAGAACCAGGGCCAGGCACAGCTCCAAGATGACTGGGCAAGGCCATGGGGAGTAACTTGTGATTTGCTTGAGGTAAAATTCAAGGATTCTGTGATGTTCTGCTGGGTTGTGGTTTTTTTTCTCTACAAAATCCCCTTGATTTAATGGGAATTAGGAATTGTTAATTCGTTAACTTCGAAGTAACTTGTGATTTTTGCAGGAAGTCAAAGTAGAGCATCACAGTGATGCTTCCTGGCCCTGTAATTTACAAATATATAAGGAATAAATATTAATAGATGCAATATTAAAATCATGCTTCAAGAGTTTTAGTGCTGTTACAAATCATAAAACATTTATAAGTCTAACTATGAAAGTAGCCATCAGTTTCTGAAGCATGAGCAAACCCTAGATGTAAATTCTTGGTATTGTATTTGTATTGCCTGTCCCAGATGAATGAGGAACAGTTTTGTTTTAAATGTCTGTCTTTCACACTTTCTAATACTCATCTGCTTTAACATTGCATTAGAATGACAGGAAAAGAGCCACAGTAGTACATAATACAGCCTCTGTAAGCAAAATTCTCTGTAGAGAGCTTTGCAGTCAAATGCATTGGGCAGAGAGGTAATTTACTCATCCCAGACTTTAAATTTCATATTCAGTGTTTGAAAGCCTTGTTCAGATTAGTGGTCAGTGATGATGTGCCATTATATCCTACACTTAATCTTGGGATGACATCAAATATCAATGATGCTATTTCTAGATCTTTGTTGGCAGTGTACCACAATACCTGAGTAAAAACATTCAGACCCCTCATGCTTTTTTCTGACATTCGTCTTGGCAATATTCTGCTAATTGGGCTGCACTGGCATTTTAACACAATCATTTCAAACCAAATTATGTACAAACATTTGCTTATTTTGCAAGGAAAGTGAGTTCAAGAGAACATGGGAAGTATACTTATGTATTATGCATGCACTAGTTGTCAAAGTCATGAACACTTGAGAGTCTGAAACTTGCAAACTACAGACTGTAAATGTGCTGTGAACTGATATTGTATACACTTAGCAACAGAAATGGACCTTTAAGGTCCAGAAAACATACAATTGTATTTAATGCACAAGGAAATGTGAAATAATATGTAAGAGAAACGGCTGAAGTGGAGGACTTTGTGGTGTAAAACATTTTAAATCATAGTGATCAAGTTACTAGTAAGTAGTGAAGAAGTTAGTAGTGGCATAAGAAACATGATTTACAATTGTATATTCCTTCTCACCCTGACATAGAACATGATGCTGCCGATAGTCTGGTCATGTTTACTTTCTAGACTGTCGTATAAATTTACCTTTATGTATATAAAATTAATAAAATAGACACATTACTAAAAGTACTGTGGTGGGTCAACCTTGGCTGGCCTTCAGGTGTCAAGTAAGATGCTCTCCCACTCTCCTCATCAACATATATATAAATACGGGACATCCTTCACGAAAATAATTAAATATATTTTTGAATTTGCAAACATTTTAATCAATTCAACGCTAGAATCACTGGCTATCTATTATTAACTATGTGATATTAAGTATTGTAGAAAATTATCTTGCTTTGGAGAAGGAACAATTAAATATTATTGTTCATTTTCATTATTATTTTAAAATTGAATCACTGTCTTTTGCATAGATGTTAAGTCACAACTGCAATGAAAACAGATATTTTATTGTCTTCAGTGGTGCCATTCCAGTGATTGACTCTAATTCTCCTCCAACATTCTTTTAATTATCTAGCTGCATCATCATTTATTTTGAGCAGTTCTCTTGGCAGGTAAGCTCAGGCTGAAAATCACTGCTTGTGAAAATAAATCAACAATGACGGCAAGATATAGACCCTCTCATTACCATGATATTGATTTCAAATGAACATTTGTCTAGTCAGTGTCCTTTTAATTGGAATTAACTTCGTATAATCCTGATCAATTACTGTATTGTAATTTCAAATTCTGTTCTCTCCATCTGCCCAATTAACATAAATGGGTGTTTTGTTTTGCTTTTCTAATCTTAGAAGCTAAGTTAGAACAGATGCTTAGTTTCTAGAAATTAATCCATCAGACACAAACATTTTCAATACGTATTATTTCAAAAATTACAATCAGTTCTATTGTACTGCAATCACATTTTGTCATGGCTTGATATTTAATAGGAATGATTGAAAAGAATTTTTAGATATGTGCAATTCCAAGATTTCTATAGTATATAATTTATTATTTAAATTTAGTTGTTGTGTTCTGATGGTCACTGCAGGCACTACACAGGATTTGGGAACACTAAAATAGACAATCAAGAAACAGAACAAAGGGTGTTTTGGAGAATCTCAATTGGTGTTTTTATGATTTGAGGAATCATGCATTCAATCGGTCCTCAGGAACCAGCTGATTCTTTAGAGCTCTGAGTCCCACTGCATGCAGTTTTGAATTTAAAGATGTTTTCCATGCAATGAGAAATGTCAGTTCTTAAAGCCTATACATTTCAATTTCTAGGGCTACAGTAGGTTCATGGAATCCTGGCATATGTGTCAGAACATAAGTCAGGATGTCATGAACCTCTTGACAAGATTTACGTTTGTTTTTCTTCTTCTTTTCACTTGTTTTTCAAGTACTTACTAACTGTTAATTCATACATTTAATGCATTCATTCAGATTGGGTTTTTTTTTGCCCTAGATATATATGTTTTTTCCTCAGGGTCTGAAAAACATATCTTCCTTTTTTAAATCTCAAAGTGCACCCATTACAAAAAGGGCAGAGTATGATGGAAGTCTTAATGCTTTCCAAGGAAGGTTCCAAATAATTATGATGAGAGTTTAATTAACAGAAACAGAGTGACTAATTTCCAGCTCAAGAAGAAGAAACAACAGCATCCAGTGGAGGAAACAGAGTTGACCTCTTTCTTAGGATTCCTGAATAACACACTATGATTTGAGTCAAGCAAAATCTCTTTGTAGAGATTTTTGTTCATTTCAGGGCATGCATTTTCCATATAAAGCCAATGCTGTATTTAGTAGACAGAGCAAAGCAGTTATTGTCTATATTTTTACAACTGTTAATGATTCCAATCAGAATGTTATTTTCTCTAGTCTTTCATTAGTCATCAAGATGAGTTTTAATTAGTTGCATGGACATAAAATGGAAATTCCATTTATCCTAGCAAAGGTCAGGGTTATAATTTAAAAAAAATAGAGACATAGAATCTGGATTTATTTCTAAAGGGAATGGGAGGAAACTTTTTTTATATACATCTCTAGAATCTCTTTCCTCTGAAGTTTTGGCTTGGATTTACATTTTGCAGGTTTCCAAAATATTCTAAAACACTATTTGAATAGTTTGCTAATCTCCTAAATTGGTTGAAATTGCACTCTATCAAGGAGCAAAACATTAAATAGTCAATAATGTTGATTCTTCATACTCTCAAAATACCTGCAATTCCTGTCATCCACTAAGTCTATCCTAATTCCACTGTGTAAACTGTTTGCTTTTAATTACTAATACTGGATGAGAAACTGGAGGTTATTGACCAAATGGCTGGTTTTGCATGTTGTTACTTATTCTTCTTAAGTCATTACTTGTTTTACTATATGTTTTAGTACTGTAATCTCTTAAGATCATGAACTATGTTTCATTTTACACCTTAGAAAATCCTAACCCTAATCTGGCATTAATAGCATTTACCTGATTTTATATATTTATTTCTTTTTTTCACAACTATCATTTTAGTTTTATGAAAACAATAATAAAATACATCTGGAAAAAGTATTATTTTATGTAGCAAATGAATCACTTCCTCTCAGTGCACAAAATGTGAAAATCAATGCTATGCAAAGTATGTTTAAGTATAGTATAATATATATATAAATATAACATATAATACACTAGAAACATTGCTGGGTTTCAGTTTCTAGGATTATATTTAACATTATCTAGTTGGAAAGGTCAACCAATAAGTGTTTTAACAGATATGAAAATACAGTAATTTTCTATTATGTTCTTTAAGCTGGAGATGATTTTTAAGTGTTTCAAAACGTTTCAGTCTTAGTAGTCATAAAGATGTGTTCAAGAATCAGCAGTGAGGATTATTTGCAAAAAGTAGAAGATAAGTATTCAACATTGAATTCAGTAATAATCGAATTCCTTTTCTTAAAAAAACCTTTCTTCAGTAGATTTTTTAAAATAAAATTTTAAAGTATTTAAAATATGCTGTTCTGTGATTTAAAAACTAATACATACGTAAGCATGTACATAATCAAATAGATTTAATTGAATCAACTTTCAAAAAAAACCCATAGAAATCTAAAAACACACTGAGAACGTGTATGTTTATGAATATAGTCTGAATTTTACAAAGTTAAGGAGCTAAAGTTTCATCCAAATGACTACATTGATACTATGGAGACAATTCTGCACATAAGTGTTTGTTTTGAAAGTTACAATTGTCAATTAGCAATTCTATATCTTACCTGTTCCATCAAAACTTCATAGCTTCTTATACAGGATTTGCCAGAGAAGCTGTTGATCCAAGAATATTGTAATTATCCACTGCAACAAAAGCACTCAGATGATTTGGGGATTTTTATAAAGTATACAGTTTGACTGGTAGTTCATAGAACAGAGACATAAGGATCAGTTTGAGCAGCTTAACACAAAATGCCTTTTATTTATTTTCAAAGATAGTTCTCCACTTTTTAAGTTTAAAAGTTGAAGGGTAGCCAGTCAGTGAAGGAGAAAATTAAATATTTTAGAATGCAGAGAACCACATTTGAAGCTGTACTTTCAGATTTAGACTGTCTTCTGGAAGAGATTTCATAACCTGTTTTCATTCCATGAACATTTTTTCTCTATCAGATAAACATCAGAGCATTTGAACTGAAGCTACAAAACAAGTTTTTTCTTCCCTGTTCTCTTCTTGATCTGTCATTTGCATTTTGAGTCTGCTTCAGATATCCTAGTTTTGGCAAATATACCCTCAGAACTAATGAAACTGACAAAAGTAGTGTACATAATGTGAAATTTTATGTCCACTTGAATTTGCTTTTGTGAAAGTAAAAGCATTTTTCAAATATGGATCTAGTAGTGAAAATTGGTGATTTCAGGCAACTTTCTTAACACAACAAAAATAATACCTCTGAACTGCATTCGACTTCAAGAAGGAAATATTTATTAATATTCTCCTACAATTTCCCTTGACACATTTGAAGTTCTAGAATATTGAAGGCTAAATAAATCTCATTGGAATTTGCAGGAGTGCATATAATTATCTCTCTCTTTGTTTTTTACTAATGATTCTGTTCAAGAAGAGGATGTAGTGGGATAATATAAAAGAAAAAGAATAGCTCTAACAATCATAAATTTTGCCAAAACCCCACAGATTAATCAATATGGAAAGGTGTGCATGTAGGTGCCAAAAATGACTGGTGCCATTTGTCATGGTGAAGCTATGGTCTCTAAATGTCTCTTGATATTATTTGTATAATAATCCTAAGAGGCTCAAGAATCAAGTTTGGAGCCTTACAGCATCCTATAATATTTGGCATTGCACAGATCTGAAAATATTTTTAACCCTTTCCTTCAATCTGGTTCAACCTTATTTTGAGCACAGAGCTATACCCCCTATAGTCAAGGAATGGCTGATGAGATTTAAAAAGAGCTGGTTTGGGGAGACTAAAGTATTAACTGTACCAAATAAGCCATAGAGTCTTCTCAAGAGAAAAGAAATCACTCGTTATGAGGAAAATGGGAAAAAAACCCCAACTGTATTTGTTTCTCAGGTTGTTTCCTTCCATCATTTAAAAATAAACAGAACTTTAAAAAGCAACCAAAGGCATTCCCAGTTGAACTAGACATTTAATCAAACCCTCAGATCTCCTGATAAGAAGTGAAATGCTTTTCTGACTAGAAGTGTTAAGAAGCTCTACTCCCAGTACAGAGAAAAAGCACTCACAACTGTAATAATTTTCCACTAAGAAACCAAAATCTTCTAGGGTTTGTATCTGTGTTATTGATATTGTTTGCATACAAAGCCAGCAGAATAACTTTTAGTTTCATATCTTGTTACTTCTTTCCTTATCTCTCCAGTATACACCATAAAACGTCATCACACTTTTCTTTCTCATCCCTTGGTTATTTCCAGAACAAAGTTATATCCCACA
>NW_008664429.1:0-4404 GCF_000695815.1 Acanthisitta chloris | reverse complement strand
CAAACCCCCAAATACAACATCAATACATTCATATTTGCTTGGTCAATAAATACAATTAATTCTGGTTGTGTTTAAATGAAGTAGGATTGCATTCTTGTAATTTCAATGATGGAATAACATCCTGAATGAGTATCAATATGGGTAAAATTTTTTCATTAGCTTGCAAATATTTAAATAGATTGCATGCAAAAATCACAAGACTAGCTCTTCCCCTCCATACTATATTTCTCACAGAAGATAACAAGACAAATTTAGTCAGATATTTAGTCAGATATTTTGTGTTAAAAATATGAACTAGGCAACAAGACTTTCTTCAATCAGAACTAAGAGATAAGATTACTGAAGATAGTGACATGCTCCTTCAACAGCTCTATTTTTATTTAGTAGAAATAAAAGTAATACATCATTTCTACACCCCTAAGATTTTTCACCTAATCCTAATGTGCTACTTTTTGCAAGAAAGATTTGCACAAAATAGTGTAAGTACAGAATGTGTTTAGTACTTCCACATAACAAGTATGTTCATTTTCATTATTTAAACTCAAACCAGGTACTCTACATACCATTTAACATGCATATTTTTTGAAACTACATATTGCTAACAGTTTGTAGGGATTTTTTCTTAGTTTTTGCTATTCTTACTTAAATCAATGGAGAGATCTATGTCAATGCCAATGACTATTTAATCATACCTATTGAGTCATGAAGTTGATTTTTTTTTTTGTCATTGAATGTCTGCTGAAATAATTGAAAGTGTTTAAGTTTAGCAACCTTCATAGGATTTTGAGTCAATATATAATTTTCAGTAGTATTAATAAGATTTGGGTATCTGATGTTGATTTAAGCAAAACCAAAGCTACCAACATTTTTTGTATGCACAATTTCTAATTATCAGTTTGGGTTATTTATATAAGGACTTGAAATTTTCTCAAGTGTTTCTAACAGTTATGTTTTAAATTTAAATTGTGCTGATCTAAGTCAAAAGTTTGTAACTACGTATGCTTGATTACTTGTTTTGTTTGGGGCTTTTTGATCACATAAATTGAAAAACAACTGATATGTGAAGCAAAAGCTAGTGCAAAATTAATCTTTGCTGGTAGGTTATTAGGGTTTTTTTCATAAGTTGCATTTTTCAAACTTGATGGAAAACGAGAAGGGAAAAAACCTCATGATTTTTCAGTGTTTCTTCAGAGAAATATTTTTTCTTCGTTCCCTTGTCTTGTTTGTGATGTACTTATGTTAAGTTTTATTAATTTTTTATTTCTTTCATAATTTGACATCCTTCTGTCACTTTAGAGAAGGTTATGTTGGTGAAGGTTAAGAAACTGGCATCCTGTTTTCTGTTTAACATTTTTTTCCCTGACATAATGAACATCTTTTCTCCACTTTTGTTATAGTCAGCACTGACAGAGATCTAATAAAACAAGGTCTTTAACAGCTTAAAATTGTCCCTGACATTGTCTTGACAGTTGTATCAGACCTTGAGTGGTAAAGACTATGAAAACCTTTGAAGAACATTTTGATAAAGTGGCAGAATATTTATAAAACTAGAAAGAATTTTAAATCATTTTCAGATACATAAAGTAACATGAAAAGTACTTGCCAAACTGTTGGATCATATGTTCTACAATTTTTTTTTCCAAGGTTAAGACTTGATGACTATGCAGTATAATGTGCATTGGCAGTGTAAGTTCATTGCCATACATTCCAAAGCTTAAAGAATATCTCATATCATATTTTCGATCAGCAGTTTTTTTCTATGCTTTTTGAATAATAAAGTGAATTCTTACATTCATGAGCATAGAATTTGGCAGCTAAGGTCTATAAAGCCCAGGGATGTATGTAAATCTAAGTGCATTGACATGAGATTTTTCAAAGTGCCACAGAAAATTTATATAGAATATATTTTTAAATTCTGTCTGTGTATTGTTTTTGCAAGAGCACAATCAAAATTAAACATTTACCAAAATTTCAACAGAAAATATTATGCTAAAAAACCGTGGCAAAAAGGGCAGATTTTTCTGAACAGCTAAAAGTTCAAAGTAATATCACTAAATTACTCATGTTCTAAAGCAATAAGATCAGTTTCTGTAATTTGAACACTGAATACAAAAACATTATGTCAATTTACTTCAGTGGATGTTAATGATTTTATATTCTTTTTTTTGGCAAATATTGATTTGTCAGAGAGAGCGAAATCCACTCACAGATTTTACTCTATAGTAGTAATTTCTTTTGCTATTGAAAACAGAGTCTACAATATATAGGATAACAGAAAATCGGTTTCTAACTGAAATCTTCACTTCTTATTAAAAGGAAAGATAAAAAATATGTTTCTCATCTTGCTTCATATTTTTACAAGCATATTATATGAAGAAGGGAAGTGATGCAATTATCAATAATAAAACTGAAATAACTTGTTTGAAGAAGAATAAAAACAAAAGTGAGTGAATCCAGTACTACTACTACTACTACTAATAATAATAATAATAATAGAAATAATGACAATAATGATCATGAAAATAATAATAATCATCATCAGCACCATCATCACCATCACAGTGAAAACTGGGAAATAAAAGATTCCTGATCCTTCATTCTAGAAGACTGTGACAACTTTTATGCAGGAAAATTATGCCTTCATTCAGTTAAAATTATCATTTCAAAGGAGGATATTTTCTTAGAAGTCTAAAGAAAGCAATAAAAGGTTTAGAATGTGCCCAACATATTTAGGTATGTGTCTAAAGAAACTATTCATACAGACAGTATAATGTTATTTTATGTCCAATAGTATGAACCTTTAAATAGAAGGAAATGAAAAAAAAGAGAAAAAATATTTTTTTTTTGTATTCTAATTGGCCACATTTCTTGTCACTAACTTCTGGGTACCCTTGACAATATAATGGAACCCAGCATCACAACCAGACTGCCATAGAAATATATACTGGGAATTTTAAGCTTTTTTTTTTTTTTTTTTTTTGCAAGAATTACTGGTAGCTGGAGCCTAAACAAAATTTCTTGTCCTGCCATTAAAAGCCACTATGAGCCCATCACTTCCTTTTAACATGGGAGTTCACCTGATGTACCAACATTTTTGTTTCATTTTATTGAGTATCCATTAAATATGCTTTTTCATTACCTGCAAATTAACTTTTCATTTATATACAAGAGAATATTCT
Source organism: Acanthisitta chloris (assembly GCF_000695815.1). Classification (NCBI taxonomy): domain Eukaryota; kingdom Metazoa; phylum Chordata; class Aves; order Passeriformes; family Acanthisittidae; genus Acanthisitta; species Acanthisitta chloris. The sequence continues at coordinate 1,225 of NW_008664429.1, read as the reverse complement.
TTTAAAGAAATATTAAAATATGTTACAAAAATAAGCAGAATAATACACTTTTCTCATCAGCCATTAAGTTATTTTGTTAATTTTAGGGATTTTATCTAGTCAAAAGTAGGATTAAAAATGGTACATTCCCATAGCTGTATTCCTATAACCTCAGGACAGACAACCATCTGGTACATCCTGGCTAAACTTGTGCCCTTCACAAACACAGTTTGTGATTATAGATGGTGTCTTAGATATTTGTACTTGTGTCCATCTGTTCATATGGCATTACGCCTACATGCAAGTCAGTCTTTCCACTAATTCGCTGGTGCTGGACATCAGTGAGTTGAGATTGGCCATCTGGATAAAATTGTAGTTGCCATATTTTTTAGCTGCACATATAATTCTGCCTCAGTGACGACAGTTTTGTGGTGGGCTGACATCCTACTGGACATCTAACTGCAGAGTGATGAAATTGCACTTTCATATCAGTAGATGAATACTCATGAAATTCTTCTAAGGACCAATAGTTTTGCTCTAAAGCAGAGCAATCTGGTGAAAAAAAGAGCACTTTCTCCTATACTCCATTTAACACTATTATGAGTTCTTACCAACTGCAACCAGGTCTAGGCCTAAGAAGTAGTATTTTGAAAGAATGCTTGCACTGGATCTGGTTGGGATGAAGTTATAAAATTAAGTTTCTTCACAGCAGTGCAGCATTTTACATTGGATGCTGGCACAATGTTGGTAACCACTGGTGTTTTGGTTACTGCTGTGCTTGCAGAGCATCAAGGTTTTCTCTCTTTCTTGTCTCCTTTAAAAGTATGTATGCTGGGCAAGAGGTTGGAAGGGGGTACAGCTGGAACAGCTGAACTGCACTGACCAAAGGAATATGTATGAACATCTGAGCACTAAAACCTTGGGGAAAGGAGGAAGAAGAGATGTTTGGTATTGTGATGGTTGTAAATTTTATGCCCTGCTTCCTAGGATGTGAGATACCTTCCCTTCTATGGGAAATAATGAATTAATTTCTGGTCTTGTTTTGCTCGCACATGAAGTTTTTGTTTTTCTTATTAAACTGTATTTTGATCCATCAGTGCTTTCACCTTGCTTCTATCTTTTCTTTTCATCCCCTGGGAGAGGGGTGTGAGTGAAAATCAAGGTGTCTATGCCTCAGTCTTCAACTGCAAGTCCTTCAGCCAGACTACCCAAGTTGAGTAAGGCAAATGTAGAGACTGGGAGAATG
>NW_008664428.1:0-217 GCF_000695815.1 Acanthisitta chloris | reverse complement strand
GGGCCCCCAAAAACCCCCGGGGCCCCCAAAACCCCCTGGAGAATCCATAAACCCCCTGGGCACCCCAAAATTCCCTGGGCACCCAAAACCTCCCTGGAGACCCCAAAATACCCTGGGGTGCCCAAACCCTCCGGGCACCCCAAACCCGCTGGGCACCCCAAATTCCTGGGGAGCCCAAAGTACCTTGGAGCCCCTCCCCACCTCCCCCAGACCCCCA
>NW_008664427.1:315-1588 GCF_000695815.1 Acanthisitta chloris | reverse complement strand
GGAGGGACTCCTAACTTCACTGGCTCATTGCGGGAGCAGACAAGAACAGACTGCTTGAAAGACAAGGTATTTGGTTTTGTGTTTGTTTGTTTGTTTGTTTCTGTTTGGTAAACGAGCACCAGGACCATGAGATTGATGCCACGAGGGAGGAGATGGAGGTGCCATACCACAGGTGAAATTCCTTAGTCGGTACACTTGGTATAGGGGTTAGAATCCCCACTTGGTAAGGGGTTAAAACCCCCACTTGGTATAGGAGTTAGGGTCCCCTTTGGTAGCTCTTAAGGTTTTATGACTTTTGGCATGGAACTGGGTATTGGAATTGCAATTTGAGCCTTGTACTTGTAATATTGTGTTTTATTAACTGTTTTAAACTCAGTTGTACTCTGTGCATTTGTGAAACATATCTGTGAAAGGAAGCTGTTTTAAATATTCAGATGGCAAGCCAGGCAAGTAAAGAAATTCCTCAAAATAGTCCACTAGGGTGTGTCCTGGCATATTGGAAGGATTTAGGAGTAACCCTTATTGGAAATGTAGGGGGAAAAGATTTAATTAAGTATTGTACTAATTAGTGGTTATTGTAGAAGTTAGAAGATGCTGACAAGTGGCCACCATGTGAGACTGTAAAATATAGTACTTTATTACAGCTGAAAAGAGAAGGTAAATAGGATGAAGTGATGTATGTTGAAATGTTTTTTTTTACTTAAAGAAATAAGCCAGAGTGGCAGAGGGGATGTAGCTTTAAAAAAAAAAAAAGAGAAAAGAACTTGTGTGTTTGAGAAGACAGGGATAGATTTTGTTAACTGCATGTATATTGAAAACAGCACCAACAGAAAGAGCAATGGTTGTTAAAATTCTCCCAGATGGGTGACAAATATGTGATTTGCAAAATCAGATTGTGATGTTACAGTGCCTAAATAAGCTACTTGTTGATAAACTGGACACTTATCATACTGTAATGGAGAAAGCTACTGTGTGGGTTACATAAGAAAGAAAAGAAGGGGAAGAGTCATAAGAAAGTACACTCAGTGATTGCAGCAGCAATTTGTGTGCAGTGGGATCTGATAACTGGGAAAAGGTGGTAAGACTAAGTGAGGAAGGATGTGGTAGAGGATGTAGTAAAAGGAATGAAGGAAAAGGGATGATAATAGCTATTTAAGTAAGAGATGCTGACACCATGATGCAGGGTGCTTTGACTGTTACTGTAAGAAACAAGCTAGTTAAAACTGCTCCACCAGCATATAAGAATGTGATAATGACCCTCCTGATCAATGAG
>NW_008664427.1:0-296 GCF_000695815.1 Acanthisitta chloris | reverse complement strand
GCAGCAATTAGGTGACCTTGGAGAATGGAGCCCCAGGAGAAGTGCAGGAAACCGGGATACCTGAGACAATTCTAAAGGTAGTGAAGCTCGGATTTCTCCAAAGAACATTTTCACAGCTTGACTACAGGAAATGTGTAAATAAAGGGGTTGAATAAAAGTAACAGGAGAGTTTAAATTTCTAAAACAAAGGATTCAGGAACAACTCAGCTTACGGCACCCCTTGGAAGCTCAATGGGACTCCAGCTCAACTCACGGGGAGGGCTCCCCGGCGGGTGGATCAGCTGTTCCGGGGAGAG
>NW_008664426.1:0-479 GCF_000695815.1 Acanthisitta chloris | reverse complement strand
GTGTCCTCTAATGTCACAGACAGTCCCATGTGTGTTTCCAGGGCAGGACCCCCTGTATCCCCCATCCTACCAAGGTCCTGCACTGTCTATCAGAGCTTGGACCCATCCCCTAATGCCATGGACAGTCCCTTGGGTGTTTCTAGAGCAGGATCCCCTGTACCCCCTACCCTACTGAGGTCCCACACAGTGTTTGTCAGAGCTTGGACCCATCTCCTAATGCCATGGAGAGTCCCTTGGGTGTTTTCAGGACAGGATCCCCTGCATCCCCCATCCCACCGAGGTCCTGCACTGTCTGTCAGAGCTTGGCCCCAAAGGCCATGGACAGTCCCTTGGGTGTTGCCAGGACAGGATCCCCTGTACCCCCTATACTACTGAGGTCCCACACAGTGTCTGTCAGAGTTTGGCCCCACCAGTGTCCTCTAACGTCCCGGACAGCCCCTCGGGATGCTCCTGGGCAGGATCCCCTGCATCCCCCATCC
>NW_008664425.1:12516-28274 GCF_000695815.1 Acanthisitta chloris | reverse complement strand
CAGGAAGGCATGAAATCCTGTCTTTCTTCCTGTTGTTGTGGGGATGTTTTAGGAATTGCTTCTGTTAGACAAGGTGCTTCTTGACCTCTTGTGTTTCCCTTTGGCAGTCAAACTGTGTGTCATTCTGTAGACTTCAGCTGAATCTATCATTCTTCCAAGTCAATTTCAAAGTCTGTGATAACACCTGGCATTTGAAATTTATGACAGTTCTGTATGCACTTTCAGCAGTGGTGTTATATTCCCTCACTGTTAACCAGTCTGTTAACCTCTCTTCCATGTAAATATTAGTTAGCATTGCACTTTGAATACTCCTGACTGTGCTGGATCAGTGTACATTGGGGTAGTTATGCAGTACTGTATAGAATTGTATAATTGTGTTAAGTGTGGTATGTCCATACAGTTCTATGATATGCTATTATAACTAACACTTTCCTGATTTGTTTTTCATGACTTTTCTATGTGTTTTTGAAGAATGCATGATGCAATTAATTTCTCCCCAAACTGAGGTTTTGTGTATTAATCCCTATTTGTTTTTAATACTCATTGCCTTTCCTACTTCATGACTACTTTAATTTTTGTAGCCTTATCATGTAACCTTACATATATAGCTTTACCACATCTGTACCCCATAGTAACATGATATACTGAATAATGTGTGGAATTCACAGCTTTTTTCTCTCTGGAGTGTGGCAATTTTTCTGGTGTTGATGCAATAGCAGACAAGCATTAATAAATATCTCCTGTTTTGCTGAACACACAAATATTACAAAATCAGTGTGGGTTTGGGTTTTTTTTTTTCTATTATGGAATTTAAATATTACAAAATCAGTGTGGGTTTGGTTTTTTTTTTTTGTATTATGGAATTCCATGAAAACTTTGGTGAAGGATTTGGCTGCAAGTTTATAGGAACATCATTTGAAGCTTAGCTAAAATCTTATTCCCATTTTGGGACTTTGAGACAAGGACCAGTTAGTCAAAAAGCATCTCAGTAAAGGAAGTATATATATCTTCGCTGTTCAAAATACTTCTATCAGTTCTTAGTATCTCCATAATTGTCAGAAGGTGTTTAGTGTTTGCATGCTTGGCATGTTGCTTATATACTCTGTGGCATATACTCCTGATCTTCAAAATGCCCCAAATGAGGTTCTGCTAAGATCTCACATATGTATGTTGTTTGAAATAGTAGTGTACTGCAAATAAGAATGTGCTGTTAAATATTAATTTTATTTAGGAAGCATCTTCCTATTATTTATTGCTCTCCCTTCCACTCCCTTGTTTTAATGAAACCCTGGTTGATATGATTTCAGGGGTACTTTTGCTGGCTTTTACTTCTTTAAGAGTATTAAACTCACAGGGTCTGACTGACTTAGCAATTCATTCCCCATTTGGCTTGGTCTTTCTGCCTTCTGTTTATAATTCTGTTCTTTCAGACAAGTGCGTATACCTTACTTGCACTTTGCCAATTTGTGTTTTATTCTCCTTTTCGCTTTGACAGCTCTATTCATGTTGTGAGCTTGCTCATTCATTCTCTTTTAAATGATCATGAATAATTGAAAATTCCCTTTGAGTATTCATGATTTCCCATAACAAAATATGTGAGAAAAAATATTTTGCTGGATTTCTTTTGATTTAGCAAAGTTACATTTAAAGTCAAAATTGAAGAGATTTTGTGCATGTTGTTCTCTGTTCACTTATATATTTGTTTTCCAAACTGTAAAGAAGTCTGACTTTTAAATATTGCATGACAGTTGAGACTGGATATACTTGATCCCACTCGTTTTTATATATCTATGATAAAAAATGTCATGAAAATTTTGCACATAGGAGATTCAGTGCAACCTGTTTTCCATAATGTTGAGTTATCACAAGGTTTTTGTTATTAGTGATTTGAAAGGTTTTTGTAACCATCACTAAGTGTATTGGGAAATTTCAGTGTCTATGGACATGTATCTATAACAAATATCAGAATAATCCCACTGATTCTGTTTGGTTATGACAAGTTAACTTCCTTTTATGAACATAGGAAATTTTTTCATTTTCATGTTTGCGAGATACTGTGTTGCAGAGATATCAACAGAAGTAACAGAAATGATGCTGTCAGCTGGGTGTTGGTGCAGTAAAGCTTGGTGAAGTCTGACATCAGAGCTGGCTGGAAAAAATGACTCTGTTGTGACCTGTTCGAAGCTTTTTAAACTTTTCAAATCAGCAGTGGAAGAAAGACCAAACCATGTGTAGTTTTATGTGATGAGATTATGTGAAATACTGGAATCTGAACCATTTCTTTCCTGCCCATTTTTTTTCACTTGTGTACTTTGAGCTTGAAAACTCTCCTACTGTAATTTGAACCTATTTTTGGCAAAGTTTCCAGCACTTGTACTGGAATGCTCCTAAGTAAGTTTTCCTTAGTTTTTAGGAAACCATGATTGATCAGTGCAGCTGCAAAAGCTGGACAGATTAATGGTGTTCTATCTTTTATCCCTATTGCAAAGAGAGCAAGGTGGAGTTAGAGGGATGTTGCAGTGATAAATAAGTCTATATGGATGATTGGCAGTTATCAGGCTACAAGTTTTTCCCTCTACATCTTTATCTGGTACCTTTGCTTCTAAGTGTTGTTTTTAGTATAATGCCAAAGACACTGCAGCCATTTTCTGAAACCACACATTTTAAATACTCTGACAGGGCATATTCCTTGCACATTGTTTTGTTACTCAAACTGTTGAGTAATGCCTTTATGCATGTAATCACATCCTATTCAGGTTTTACTTTTTGGATTTATGCCTTTACAGGACATTTCTATAACATCTTCAAACTGCAGATAAAAAGGACAATAAAAAAGCAGGAGAACCATCTGGTATAAAGTTTAAAAATGGTCTCAATCTTGTAGAACCGAAACAAACAAACAGCAGAAAAAGTAGGAAAGGATGGGATTATATGAAGACAATACAGATATCTGCCTTGAAGTGTCATATCTTGGAGTTATGAAGTGACATCAAAGTTTTAAGCTCTTTAATTTTTAGTTTCTTGTTCTTGGATCTTTTTCACACTGAAACTTACTCTCCCCTGGCATTGCCTTTGCAAAAGCTTGAGCATCTGATTGGTGAGCTGGGCAACTGTTATGATCCAATTAGTGAAAGACATCTCTGCCCAAATTAAGGTGCAAAACAAACCTTGAACCAGGAACAGAACTGCTGTGTAAAAGTGCATGATGGTAACATATTGCAATACATTACTCAAATCACAAAGCTAACACTGAGGAAGTGAAATTTCAAAATGTTTTCCTGGTAAACGTGACATTTTGATAAAGTCGCTTTCTTACCAAGCTATCATTGGTTAATTATTACAAAAATTTGTGCTGGAAAACCTAGTGACTGGTGAAATTTAAAAAGAAATTAAGAAAGCTGGGAGTAAAGAATTGTTTTCCACTTTGCCTTGAGCTCTGTATTTTTGTAATGATAACTGATTTGGTACAGCACTGAAAACAATTCTTGTTAATTAATATAGTTGATATTTACTGAATATGCTGAAGCATCAGCCAGTTATGTTGAATGGTTTAGATTCAAGAACCATTGATGGTTCACTGTTTCCACATCTCTCAAATGATTCAAAATTAGGTCAAGAGAAACTGAGCAGGGAAAGGAGTAACAGGAAGTCTCATGACACTAGGTTTTAATCAAATGCAGGAAACTATTACAGCCAAGCCAAATTGATTAGCTTTGATAATCTTCAGGGATATGCAGTGGACACACTGATTTTATCAATGTCATTGGTATCGTGGTGCAATAATGTCATGGTAAAACACCGTGGGTTTACTTAAACAGCTGCCTTTGTGAATGTAAAAGTAAAGTTTCAGATGACACAGGATTGGAGAAGTATAATGTTGATGGAACATGGCTGGGAAGAGAAGGTTATTAGAAGAGCAGTTCAAGACGAAAAGCAGCAATTAAAAGTGTGGAATATGAGTAAACCTCATTGACACATAGAAATTAATTTTTTTCTCAGCTTTTACTGTAGTTAATTGTGTTTAGTGTTAAATATCCTTGATCTTTTTCTCAACTTCTTGGATGATTCATTGAGACATCTTGACCTTTTGCACTTAATCTTTTATCTGTTTGTCTTGTACTTGACATTTTAACTGTTTGGTGATTTGCACCCGGAGGTACTGGTCCATTATGACCATGATAACAGAGGAACTTAGGAAAGTTATAATTTTAAAATTTGTTTATTAGGTAGTCATATGTGCCTTTAGATTCTGGGAGTCCCAGGCAGTGTATAACATTGAACAGGACTCCAAGGCACACGCAGTGCACCATGCAGACCATAACAGAGATTGTCCCCTTTTTATCATTCAAGCCATTATAAGATTTTTCTTACAGAAGATCAGTCAAACAGAAACAATTTTTTTCATGAGACCTTCTTACTGCACTGTTAAAGGTGATTTGCTTACAGGTACAGAGCAGGAGGTGCCTGCAGTCTCCTCTGCTGCAACAACCTGGTTGAGGAGATCTTGCAGCCAAAGTGCTTATGCAGCACAACACAGGCCTGAAGGCTAGGGTGTTTGTGCAGCAGAGCTGGACCAGGATCACTACATTTGTGTCACAACTTTGTCACTTTGAGTGATCCTATTGATTTTCATGGACTTGCTATCTGTAAGATCGTGGTCCTAGACAGGGCCTTTCTAAGAAAGCAGGGTTCAGGGCAGTAGACTATCAACACAGACATCATTGGCCATATCAATGTTCCATATCAGTCATAGGACCACAAATGTCCCATGATCCTTTTACAAGGGTGCTCTCTTTCCTTAGAAGTCTTAAATAGGACTCATGACTCCTGAAGAAACTGAACAGCTGAACTGAGGTAAGTTCCTATGAAGTTGGAAGGAGTCTGGGAGGTGAGGGCCTGGAAGACACAGGGTAACTAAACCTAATCCTATCAGAAGAAAACTGTGTTGAGAACTCCAAACTAGCTGTAAAATTACTGACAGTGTGAGAACCTGACTGGTTGGGATTCCACATTCTCTTTGTTAAGGGAACCTAAGTTGCATAGGAAGCAACATGCACAGAGCTATTGTATGCTGAATGAGTAAATTTGATAAAATATTCTGCTGCCAGTGTATTTTTATATACTACTTTTAATCAAATTTCCTTTGAAGTATAATTTTTTTTGTGTAGCATGTAAGCTGACTTTGTGGTATAAAGACTATTTGCTATAAAATGTCTGTTGATAAACTGAATGCAAAATTTTCAGCCATTGTTACTCATGGGTATGTTAAGTCAGGCTCTTACAAGGAATTAATACTTATCTTTTGTTTCTTTGTCAGTGAGACAGGCTCTGTGGGATGTTGCTTGTTTTGTTCTTTGTTCAATGTGAAAAAAACAAAGCACAATTAAAAAAGGAATAAATTACACTCACTTTCTTGTGCACAAGAGAACAAGGCTTGAAGAGATGAAGATGTAATTTGTCCAGACATTTACAGTGTGGAAAGAAAGGGAGGTAGGCTCATAACTTTGCCACAACTGGATGACTCCAGAACCAGTATTTTGTAGGCAGGATGAGTATTTTGTTGCTAGCATCAGTAGATAGCATGGCTTCAAAACTTCTTGCTCTGGGTGTTTACCATGGTTCATGGAAATGACCTTCCTTTTTTTACTCTGTGCATAAGCATGGGATATTCATAACACCTTGATTTTAAACTTCTACTGCAGATTCCTGTGTCAGGCACAGATTCTGGGCCCTTTGCTGTCAATGAAGGCTCTCTTCTCCAAATGCAGCTTGAAAAATGCAAATCACCTCCTCCACCAAACTAAAAATAGAATTGGGGAAGAGTAGTCTCTAACTATGCTGTGCTTTGTAATTTTTCTAGTGGTAATTTTACAATGGATTAGCTAAGTATTGAATATTTTATAATTCACAGCAGAAAAAGAAAAGAAACTGGTTTTGTTCACACAGTACAACCTGGAGAAGTGCATTATTGTTTTGGCAATAGTTGCTTTATTGAAATTGCTCCTGGACTTATATTTTATGCACATTACTTCAAGAAGTACATCACAAAATACACATTTCTATGATACTGAGGGCTTTTTTTGTCTAAGAAGTTATTTATGCTGAATGTTTTTTTATATATTCTGTGCTTTAAATAGCTTTGTGTAAGGGAAAATAAAAATGAAGTTTCCTCTGGGAAATTCTGCTACTATAAAAAGTCTGGGTTAGCTGTTTTTTTCTCTGAAATCCCCATTAAGCAGTATCAACTATACTTATTGATATCTGTATCTGGTGTGTCTAAATCAGAAACTGGATCAGAACTGAGGCAGGTTATTTAAAAATATTTCAGATCCAGATAAACAAACAGGTTTTATTGTCAATTTTCTCACCAATGTCGATATTATTTTAGTGCTGGAGATTCCTTTGTTTATATTTGTACAAAATCTATACTTTCTGCCCTTGACACCTCTAAAAATATTATTTGAACAAGCCAAACGATAAAAGGAACAAATTATATTTAAAAAACCTCTTCCATTGGTTTTGAAAAAATACAATTTCTGTATTTGTGCAATGGGAAGCTGAGATACATAACCTGTTGTTTTCACTTAATCCCTCTTTATACTATGGAAAATCAACACACACTGTGCCAGGAGGCTTGTTCTCAACTCTTACCTGAGTGGGAAGCAGATGATGATAAATGGAAAAGCAGCATACGTGTGTGGTAAAGCCCATCTTGTCTACTAAGAAAAGGTATTTTTAGAGAAGAGTAGAAGATCTTGTTGACAAAAGAAGAAACTGCTGACACCACATGGCTTTTGCTGAACTGAGTGTTTGCTTTTGTTTTCAATCAGACAAGTGAAAGATTAATTACAGACACTGTCTAGGCACACAGGCTTAATCTGAACTTTTCTGTGATGTGTTTTGTTGATAGAAAAGGTGCTAAAATGCTAAAAGATAAGTATAGAGCAAGCCCATTTATCTGAATCTGCAGCTTTAATTCTACAGCTGTGTCTAGCAGCCTGAATATAGCTGGTTGTCTTGGAGGTAGATCTGTATGGAGAGTACTTGGCAAGTGATTTCTTGCATACAGCAAAACCACCTGGGAAGCTGGGAAGGTTGCCTAGATAGGTTGTGAATGCCCTATCCCTGGAAGTGTTCAAGGCCAGGTTGGATGGGGGCCTGAGTAACCTGATCTAGTGAATAGTGTCCCTGCCCATGGTCAGGGTTTGGAACTAGATGGTCTTTAAGGTCCCTTCCAACCCAAACCATTCTATGATTCTTAGTTTGTTGCTTTGCTTGGTGATTATTGTTCTTGCTATCATACCTTGGATAACTTTTCTTTCTTGAAGTTAAATGCTCTGTTTGTTCATACTGCTTAACGTTCTTCTGTCTGAATATTCTGGACTGGTTTTAAGTATCCAAATTGTCAGGCATGAAAGGGACTGAGTTTGTAACATTTACTTTAGCCTTACCACTGGACGATGGGGGGTGGTAAGGGTGTCAGAGTGAGGGTGTCTGTGTGTAGAACACCTGTGCTCTGAATATATTATTTTCAGCATCAGAGTTGTAGCCTGATTGCCAGAGATAACTGGAGGTTTGTGGGTGTATGAACATGCATGATGTGAGCCATGTGGATATATTGTGAAAGTGTGGTGCAATGCGTGATTGAGTATGGACCTGCAGTCCTTGATAAAAGGCACTGGGGAGGCAGGACAGCCAAAAGTGGTAGAATAGAGTTATCTATGAGAAGCAGATTATGAAATAAAGCAAGAGTAAGACTAATTGTGAAACATGAAGTAAAAGAAACAGAGGACAAATGGTGCAGAGTTCTAAATAAATTCTTGTTTTTGCTAAAGAGGCTTTTTTGAACTTCTGTGAAGTGCATCACTAGGTTCCAAGGGCTTGTGTTACCCTGCAACTCATTAGCTGATAATACACAAGTCCTAGAAAGCATTCTAGCTTGAGAAACAAGCAATATATATGTTATCTTTTCCTTCACTTCATCTGCTGTTATGCTATCTGCTAGTGTATTGCCAATAGATTTTTACCTCTTTATTCTTGAGTACAAAGTCTTGTATTTGTACATAAGCAGATGAGCTAAAAAGAGCAATAAATATAGATTGTGCTGTGTAAGAAGTAAATCCTGAGTATGTGGCCAGGCAAGGATGAATTCTTTTAAAGCAGTGCTTCATTTTATTGACAAATACTGGCAGAGGAAAAGAAAAGAAAAGAAAAGAAAAGAAAAGAAAAGAAAAGAAAAGAAAAGAAAAGAAAAGAAAAGAAAAGAAAAGAAAAGAAAAGAAAAGAAAAGAAAAGAAAAGAAAAGAAAAGAAAAGAAAAGAAAAGAAAAGAAAAGAAAAGAAAAGAAAAGAAAAGAAAAGAAAAGAAAGAAAAGAAAGTTAATGTGAGAGGTATGGAAGGTTGAGTTTGTCATATTACTTTATAAAAGGGCTTTTCTTGTATCTCATGTGAGACTTTGTATATAGCTATGTAAGCACAAAGGTTTACAGTCAAAATATGGGTTTTAAGCTGTCTACAATGCTTTAAATCAGTTTTGCAATTTTATCTTCAAGGGGAATCCCTGGTCAGCAAATATCTTCAGTAGGTATCTAACCCATCTTTTGTGAACCGCCTTCCTATTTACCCACTTCATGAGCGGGGAACATGGAAAATAATCAGTGTTTTGCATGGAGCTCTGTTTTCTGTGTGTTTTTCCCAGCTATTTCTCTGTGTAAGAAAGGCAGATAGGGCTCAGTTTGGAAAAGGTACAAAATGCTGCTTTGCCAGCTTACCTGGAGGATATTTTGAGTTTCCAGCTGTTACAATGAGAGAGAACCACTTACAATCCTACCTAAGAGATGGCTTATCACTGTTGTGCTGAGCACATATGGTTCTGTCTTTGTGGGACTGGATAAACCTGTTAGAACAGTAGTCACACATGAGAGCCAACTTCTATTGCAGGAGGAGGTTCAATGCATGAATAGAGAGAAGTTTTCCCAGATATCTTCAAAGCTTCTGAACTCTCAGTATGAGTGAGGCCAGAAGCTGCTGAACTCTTATTGCAGGCATTCAGACAAGATTTCCAGTTAGCTTCAGTAGACCTGTGTGCAGGAGTTGGCGTACAAAGAGGCGATGCCATTATCATCTTCTTGAATATCTCGTGACTCTTTATTATTTACAAAAGTGATTCTTTTATACACACCTATTATAAGCACCCACTTATCATTGGTTAACTACTATTACTAGCCCACCTTGCACACAACATAACTGGTTATTTACATATCAATCATAAAATGCCCCAATCATTGTTCTCCACCTCTAACCATCTTCAGCTCCTGCATCCCCAAGCCAGGAGCTGCTCATCTTGCTACCTCCTTTCTCACATTCCAGCTGCAGCTGTGTCCTTGAACAGCTTAGCTTGCAGCTTGCTCAGGCCCTGCTAGCAAGGCTGGATTGCTCACATGTCTGTTAGCAATCAGAAATTCTCCCACACCTGTGGTCAGTGTAGGAAATGGAGATGTCTGTCTTGTAGGAAAACTTCCTCTCTGTTGCCAATTGTCAGCTACATAAGAAGCATGAGGGTTGCCTGTGGTCAAATAATGAGGAATGGGAAGTTGATCAGCAGCACATCAGAAAGTGTGCAAGGACAAACTTGCAGACAAACCTAAAAAATAAATAAATCTTTCTCCAAGGAATACCGGAAGTAAAGATCTGTCCTTTCATCTTTACAAAGCTGCTGTATATTATACTGAACAGTGTTTATGTTCATAGACTTAGCACCAGAGAAATGTCAGTAAATAAGAAAGACAATACTCTATGCACTGCCTGAGATACTCCCTTCTCTTTTATTCTGGAGATTTGAAGGGATTTTCATATGGGGTAACACTGTTTTAGCAGTGAAATAGGGCAGTGCCTCAGACAATATCTGTAGCTGAAAACACCAGCAGGCTGCTGGAAAAGATAATGTCATCTGTGGAGAGAATAAGGGGCAGGCTTCAGTAAAATATTCAAGAAGTGGCAGATATATTTGGTTACTGTGTTTAGTGAATGCACAAAATAGTTCCCTGCAGAGATGGAGAATGAGGCAGAAGAAATCCACAAAACTGAGTATGTTGAAACCAGTGCTGCAAAGGGATGCTTGAAAACACAAGGGGTAGTGCATGAGAAAGTCTGTGTGCATGCACACCTTTATGCTAAAACAGTGAAGGTCAAATTTCAGGACCTTTGGGTGACTTAAATCATGTCTATTTTGGTTCTGTCATCCCTAATCACACGTTAGAGAGGCATTTTGCAAGGTTGAAGCTATTCTCAAATGTTCTGAGGTCCCAGCCTGGGCTTCTATGCTACTGTTTGTCATGATCCTTAGCCTTCTGCACAAACAAGCATATCATATATGAGAGATGGAAATATTTCTTCTTCCTTGGTGTTTAATACTGTGCTTAGCTTGATGTACCTGGTTTGGCTTTTTCTATGGATTTAAAATTAGGAATAAATTAAAGCCCTTGTATTAAACAGATGGTTTTAATAAGCCCAAAGTATTTAAGACACTCATTGCTCTGGCATTTATGGTGATTTTTTTTTAAAGATTTGGATCGAACAAACATGATTTACTACGTGCAGTACTTATTTATAATGATCTTCCTAATCCATATGGACTGGTGTGCTCTTCACTGGGTAAAAAACTGTCTGGATGGTGGAGCTCAGAGACTGGTGGTAAATGGAATTACATCCACCTGGTGGCCAGTCACAGGTGGTATTCCTAAGAGCTCAACACTGAGGCCAGTCCCATTTAATATCTTTTTCAACAATCTGGATGAGGGGATTGAATGTGCCTTCAGTAAATTTGCCGATGGCACTAAATTGGGTGGCAGTGCTGATCTGCTGGAGGGCAGGAAGGCTCTGCAGAGGGATCTGGGCTGGCTGGATCAATGGGCTGAGGCCAATGATATAAGGTTCAATAAGGTGAAGTACCAAGTCATGCCCTTGGGTCAGTACAACCCTATACAATCCTACAGGTTTGGGGCAGATTGGCCTGGTGGAAAAGGACCCTTGGGAGTGCTTGTCAACAGCTGCCTGAACATGAGCCTAGAGTGTGCCCATGTCGCCAAGAAGCCCAATGGCATTCTGGCCAGTACAGGAAATAGTGTGTCCTGCAGTACTAGGGCAATGATCATCCTCCTGTACTCAGCACTGGTGAGTCTGCACCTGAAATTCTGTGTTCAGCTATGGGCCCCTTACTACAAGAAGGATATTGAGGTGCAGAAGTGTGTCCTGAGAAGGGCAACAAAGCTGCTGAGGGCTCTGAAGCACAAGGAAGGGCTGAGGGAGTTGGAATTGTTTATCCTGGAGAAAAGGAGGCTCTGTAGAGACCTTATAGGTCTCTACTACTACCAGAAAAGAAAACTGGAGCGAGATGGGCGTCAGTTTCTTCTCCCAGGCAATGAGCAACAGAACAAGAGGAAACAGCCTCAAATCACACCGGGGGAGGTTTAGGTTAGATATCAGGAAAACTTTCTTCACAAAAAGGCTTGCCAAGCATTGGAACAGACTGTTCAGGGAAGTGATTGAGTTGTTTAAAAGATGCATAGATGTGGCACTTGGGAACATGGTTTAGTGATAGACAAGCCAGCAGTTCGACTTGATGTTCTTAAGTGTCTTTTGCATCCTAAATAATTCTATGACTCTATGCCCTTGAATCTCCCAACCAAAAGACACAGCATCTCTGAGAGTCCTTTACCCCTTCCTCTAGGACACATTAGTAATAATTTTTCAAACCTGTTTGTTAATCTATTAAGAACAAAGTTCTGTTATTAAAGGATTTCATGTTATAATGCATCAGTATTCCGTACTTCTCTGCCTTGATATTCTAACATTACAAAATTTGAAGGACAGAGCCTGTACATTGTATGCACACATGAGTATGACAGTAATTCCTTTGGCTCTAAAAATACATATATTTTCACAGGAACGTGCATTTCTAGAGTACACATTTCACTCTGACTATTTGTCTACCCCTGACCTGTCCTCTGCTGTTCTTCCATTGCATAGCTCACTGTTACTATTCTCCCATTCCTTGTGCCCTTGATGAAAATGCAGCACTTGCAGTTAAAAATGAAGCTCTTTCTTGTTTCATTAGGATCTCTTTAGTTTGCCCCATTAACTGGTTGAGGGGGACTTTTGTCCTTCAGCTGATTCTATCTGCTTTTCACAAAAGGTCTGCATTCCTCTTAAAGGCTTTTTTCCTGTCACAAGTGGTTTCATGCAGCCTTTAGCTTTAAAACTGGAGTAAGGCACTTTGACATCCAAAGTGCCAGATGGCTTTCTGCCTTGTAAGAACTCTTTCCTGCCAATGTATTGAACCAGCAGCCTCTTTACCAGACTATTTAGCAGTAAGCTTGCCTTATTTTGGCCCTCTCTTGACTTGCTTTCTATTCAATTCAGTGTTTTAATTTTGATTAAATGCAATTCTTCATTATCATGAGTTATGTGGTAATTGTGAAAAATTGTATGTTTTGAAGAAAATGAAAAGAAGAAAAGACCTCAGGTCGTGTATAAATGAAATGAGTCAGACTTGTATATGATGGTCTTAAAAAAAGCATTTAGGGAGGAACAGGTGCTGGTTGATCTAACTGTTAGAAATCATAATGCAGATTTGCATTAATATTCTGTCTGACTAAACAGAACAGTTTGGATTTGGACTAATACTTGAATTTTCTGTAGTAATCCATAGTATGCATTTGCTGTCTTTAATGGACAGAAGGAGCTGGGAGCTAGATAAACCCAACAATGCACAGACTTACTGTCTTAAATAAAAAGAAATATTCAAAGTTTACTCCCAACCAGTCATGTCTTTCTGTAATATAGAATATTTGTAGTAGTTCCTTAAGCCTGTGTGATGTAATTTGAAAAATACAAACTTAGCATTTAATGGTTTTTGTTGTTAAATGCACTGTCTGCAATTGGTTATTTTCTTTCTGTCAACAGTACAGTGATAAACATTTAGACAGATATAAAGAAAACATGCATGAAACATGCATTTCAGTTATAATAGGGAAAATGCAGTCTTGATTGTCACTTAAAAGTAAGCCAGTGACATGCTTAGCTGTGGTCAGTGGTCTAATGCAGCATTTTAGAACTATGGTGTGTTTCTCTAGCTGTTTGTAGTTTGAGTAGCCACAAAATTCTTGGTAATTCTCACACATTCAAGAAGTGACTTAGTACGGTGAAACATGATCAGATATTAATGCAAATTGAACAGTAAACAGTGATCACTATAGAGACTCTTCCTTCAATCTGAGGTTTGGTCAAGTAAACTCTCTTGGGCTTCATGATTCAAATATATATTCTTATGGTAGGAGAAAGGCAGAGTAACTTTCAGTAAGTAATGGTTTTTGAAATTGATTTCTAGCAAAAAATAGCCCAAATGTAGCTCCTTTCAGCTGTCCTTAACTGAAGTGTTTTTTCTTTAAGAAGGGATATATAAATCATGAGTTTGTTTTCACAACAATTTTGAGTCACACTTTTGTGTTTAGATGACGTACAGTTTAAATAACTCATCCCTCATCTGAGTAATACTCTTTAGTTCAGTGAATTCAACTCTGAATTGCTTTTGGTGTCACTTTTTGGGCTTCTTTGTTCTATTATTTTACTTTTCTAATTGCATCTTACTCTGATTTCCATGGCTTAGTTTTTGTTTCTCAATTTTCTATTGTTATAATTCAAGCATTTTGTACTGTCTTTTTGAAAGCAGTGTAATCAATTCAGAGTAGCATTAAAATAATTCACTACATAATTAATTTCAGGTCTTCCAATACTTGCTTTTGATATGATGTACAAAGATATTTCCTCTGTGAAGTTCAATAAGATAAAACTCTACAGAGCTTAATGAAATTTTAATGAGATTATATTTTATCTCACTAGTAGTATGTTCTTCTATCTTTAGTTTTGAAATGGGTGACAAATCAGTCAATGCAACTCTTGTGTTTCCTAAATATCTTTGTGGAATATAGGACTCCATCCAGCTGTGTTAATGGTTACTGGTTAATGATTCATTCTAGTATAAACACTTTTGAGAAAGTTGGTGGGTTTAAAAAAAAATTTTATTTACATTATTTTAAACTGGAACATATGTTTTGCATCCTTAAAAAACCCCATAATGTTGGAATTCAATTCACCACTTGCTCAGTGTGTTCTTTTGCTATTGATCTTTTAATTCACCACTTGCTCAGTGTGTTCTTTTCCTATTGATCTTTTATATTTTGTTGGGGTTTTTTTTTTTCTTTTGTTGTTGCTGTTGGTGTTCTTGTTTCTTGACTAAAGGAAAAAGAAAAGCCAAAACAAAAACCCAGAACCCTGAACAAAACCAAAGCCAAAAATGGCATATCTGAAGTGCCTGCTGGATGGCGTTTGTTTTGCTGATATGTGCTATGTAAGGGACCTTTCATTTCTTTCCATAGCCCCATAATAGTAAAAATGTGCAGGAGCCTCACAAAGCAGTGAATAAAGGAATGAAAAAAAAAGAAGAATGAAATGGAGGGCTCAATAATACAGATTACAAAAAGAATGATGACTTATATGATTTGACAGACTTTCTGCAGAGTTTTTGAGTGACCTTACTAGCTAACATGCCTTTTCTTTATAAAGTGCTAATTCTAGCATCTTGTTTCTTCTTCCTGAGGTGGATTCTCTTTTGATGCTTTATCACCACTCAGTTCATTAATGCTTTGCACATAAAAGAAAATAAAAATCTGTAAATTAAACAGGTAAGGCAAAACAAAGAAGAGTGGAAGAACAGGGCAGAGGGATTATATTTCCATTTCAAGGTACTCTAAAGTCCATAATTTCCTATACAGTTTTTGAACTTGGCCCTACTGCACACTTTTCTCTTTTCTTTTCTTTTCTTTTCTTTTCTTTTCTTTTCTTTTCTTTTCTTTTCTTTTCTTTTCTTTTCTTTTCTTTTCTTTTCTTTTCTTTTCTTTTCTTTTCTTTTCTTTTCTTTTCTTTTCTTTTCTTTTCTTTTCTTTTCTTTTCTTTTCTTTTCTTTTCTTTTCTTTTCTTTTCTTTTCTTTTCTTTTCTTTTCTTTTCTTTTCTTTTCTTTTCTTTTCTTTTCTTTTCTTTTCTTTTCTTTTCTTTTCTTTTCTTTTCTTTTCTTTTCTTTTCTTTTCTTTTCTTTTCTTTTCTTTTCTTTTCTTTTCTTTTCTTTTCTTTTCTTTTCTTTTCTTTTCTTTTCTTTTCTTTTCTTTTCTTTTCTTTTCTTTTCTTTTCTTTTCTTTTCTTTTTTCCTTGTCTGTAAATCCTAGCTTCTTCTGTACAGGTACATTTGATAAGATGGTAGGTCCATTCTTTTGGCACAGGAGGAGATTAATATTTCTGTTGCTAAATGAAAGATCCTTGCTTTCAGTTTTAATCTTTCATAATCCTCCTTCCCCCACAAAAGTACACAGAATAATTTCAGTATGTTTCCTGGTTCAGAAGGACTGATAGTGGATTTGAGATTTAATTTAATTTTTCCTCATAATTTTGTTCTCAAAGCATGAATGATAATTGAATTGTGCCAGCCTACTCAGCACTGCACTACGAGGAAAGGCAGTTCTTTCTCCAGAAGCTACTAGTTAAAAAAGTGTAGGCCACACAACTTGGATTTCACCTCACCATTTTTGAACATGATTAATAATATTTTAATTTTGGTTTATCAAACCAGCAATTGCACTGGTAATTTAATGGATGTGAATTTAGACTGAAAGCACATCCAAAGTACACTGAACTGTTAAGGAAAATT
>NW_008664425.1:10534-12501 GCF_000695815.1 Acanthisitta chloris | reverse complement strand
CCCTAGCCAAAGTTAGAAGGTAAGTAACAGCTTGTCATCCTCCCCATCAGTTTTGTATTTAGAGGTTTGATCTTAGATTGAAGTGCAGCTAGTCATAATTGTCACATTAATTAATAACTGAGTATTTCTGATCATATGTGTAGATGTAGCACTGGAGGATATGGTTTAGGGGTGGACTTGGCAGCGCTAGGTGAACTCAATGATCTTGGAGGTCTTTTCCAACCTAAATGATTCTAGGAATCTATGATTACTTACGAAGTGTATTTTGGATAGTCACTCATGCATAGAAAGCAGAATAACCTGGTGACTGTCATGGAAAAGCACACCATCAAGAACAAAAAAAAAGGAGCAGTCAGGGGTTGCATAAAAGTGGAGTGAGTTTGCAGAGGAGATAATAAGCATTAAGCAATGTACATATGAAAAATGAGGATGAGAAGGTAGTTTGTAATGTTCAAAAGAAGTTTTATAGTTGTTGTAGAAGCTCATGAGCAAGACAGGATAAGGTGTGCCTGGGAGATGGCCTTTAGCACTAGTGTTTTGAATGAGCAGTAAGAAAAAAAGATTCAAGTAGTTAGGCAGTATGCAAAGAATGAGTAATTTAATGAGGATGGGATTAGTCTTAAACTGCTTTCTCTCAAGAAGTTGCACATGTAGCTTAGTTTAATTCTCCTGGACTCAGTGTGCAGTGCAGCTCTATGGAACAATTAATCCTATGTTTTTTAAACACCTCTCTTAAGATTGAGCCATTTGTCTTTTGGAGGTGCCTGTTTCTTCGAGAAGAGGGATATATTAAGCCCTGGCCTCACATTAAATTCTTAGCCTTGAGGCAGCTGGAGCTGGGAGAAAGGTTAAGAATTGGACGAGTGCCAAAAAAAGCACAGGGACAAGGGAGTGTTGATGAGATTCTTGACTCCCAGAAACCCAAGTTCAGTGGTCTCCAACCTATGCTTTCCTGCACACACAAATATCTATCTTTCTGGCAACAGAAAGTTCAAGTTAAACTGTAACTCCAGAGGCAGAGCTAATATAACCTGGAGCAGGCTGCTTTCTCAGGGGCATCCCTGGCTTCTGGCAGAATTAGGAATTCTTGCTCCTGAAGAGTCTATCTCTGCATTCAAGAGCTTGACTTTGTGCATTTTTAAGTAGCTAAGATCTCACTGCTGTTCCTGACAGCTTTTCTAATAGAAAGAAAGCACTGTTTATTGATTACTTGCATATCACCTGCCTAAGGTTCTCTTTCAAAGCAAACCACTAGAAACCATAGAACTTGTAAGCAATACATAGAGATTTCATGCAATTCAGTGGACTAATTTCTGTGAAGAATGAAAGTGGACCTTTATCTAAAACTTAGAGAACTATACTCTGTATTTATCTAAGTTTTGCACATAATGAATTTTCTCTACTGTTATTTAAAATGTCTTTTTGGGAGGATTATATCCCCTGGGTCTTTTTAAATCTCTGGAGTTTTCTATCCTGGAGTGTAAATCATTGCATTCATCATCCCTTTTCCCCCTTCAAATGGCAATTGTTCTTTCTTAATTTTAGGGATTTTTAATGTCACTATTGTGCTGAATAACAGAGGATTAGACTATGACACAGCAAATTTATATTCAATGTGTATAGTTGTATTAACAAGAAAACACACTGTGAAAATCAAAAAATCTGAAAAAATCTTGTATTCTGGGAGAAAAATTCCTCTATAACACTTCTTTAAAATCTGACTGCCTTTGTGTGCAGAGAGAAGAACTGATATATTTATTCTGAGAATTTTATCCTGGACATTCAGACTTAGAGTAAGGAATATGGCTTGATTAAGCCTCCATTTTCCATTGGCATCTCTGGGATAGCTGAATATTATTTCATAACAGAATATTCTCATTTTTAACTTGAGCTTTTCCATTTTTTGAAGGGGCTGTCCGAGTCCTTTGCCTTTTAATTGATTCCCAGACCATCACAGTTCTGCTATT
>NW_008664425.1:0-10502 GCF_000695815.1 Acanthisitta chloris | reverse complement strand
AACCTGAAGGAGGCATTTCAAAAATTGTTATCTGTTCTGGCCCTTAGGAGTCCTGACATCGAGTTTTCAGGTTGTCTAGGAAGATTCCTCTAAGGCCATTACATTCTGTAGTATGGGAAAATTTTATCCCATGAGCGACTTCTACATGGAGATGTATTATCTCATAAGTAAGTAAATGACAATTTAATTAAGTCTTGTTGAAGCCAATAGGCATTCTCCTGCACATAGCTTTGCAGATGTTGAAGGATAGGTCATCGTGTATGTGGGAAATCAAAAGCAAACATTCACTTGAGAGTTCTTGTTTTATATTATACACTTGTCAGTTCACATAGAATCATAGAATGTTAAGAGTTGGAAGGGACCTTTAAGAACATCTGATCCCAGCCCCCCCTGCCATGGGCACAGACAGCTCCCACTAGACCAGGTTGACCAAGGCCTTATCCAACCTGACCTTGAACACTGCCAGGGTTGGGGCAGCCGCAAACTTCTTGGGCAACCTGTCCCAGTAACTTACCACCCTCACAGTAAAGAATTTATTCCTAATAGCTAACCTAAATTTTCCCTCTATCAATTTCTACCCATTACTCCTTGTCCTATAACTGCAGTTCCTGACAAAGATTCCCTCTCTGGCTTCCCTGTAGGGCCCCTTCAGATACCGGAAGGCTGCTATGTGGTCTTCACACAGCCTTCTTTGCTCCAGGATGAACAGCCCCAATTTCCTCAGCCTGTCTTCATAGGGGAGGTGCTCCAGTCCTCATCAATTTCATGGCCCTCTTCTGGACTTACTCGAACAGTCTCATGTCTTTCTTATGTTGAGGACACCAGAATTGTATGCAATACTCCAAGTGGGTTCTCACAGGAGCAAAGTAAAGGGGGAGCATCACCTCCTTTGACCTGCTGGCCACACTTTTTTTGATGCAGCCCAGAATTTGGTTGGCTTTCTGGGCTGTGAGTGCACACTGTTGGCTTATGCCAAGGTTTTCATCAGCCCCAAGTCCTTCTCCACAGAGCTGCTGTCAATCATATCTCTGCCCAACCTGTAGGTGTGTCTGTGATTGGCATGGCCCAGATGTAGGGCCTTGCAACTTCACTTTGTTGAACATCATGAAGTTTGCATCAACCCACATCTCAAGGTGGGCCAGTGCTGTACTCTGTCAGAAAACCAGTATTTTATAAAAAATAGTAATTTACAGATGTTTAAAATACATTTCCTTTAATGCAAAAGAGTCAGCAAAGGTAAGAAGTAAAAAAAATGTATTGTGACTATTCAGGATTGCACTAGCTAATAAAGATAAAAATATATTTTTAAAGAGAGACATTAATTTACAAGATCTAGAAGATTCCACACTGAAACATAGTGGATCTTGCAAAATTCTTCCAAAATATTGATTTAAAGCTGTTTTCAATTCAAATGTGAATTGATATTCTTTGCACCACATTTATAAAATCTTTGCAGTAAACTATTATTCTTATGTTCATGCCTCTGTTTTTCTAAATGAATACTATTTCTTATTTTTATCATGTCTGTGCTTTCAGTATTATCCTACTTATTATATTAGGAAGCTAATCTTTGAAGGACACTTAATTTTAAGGCATTCCAAGACTGTTGATTGTTTAGACATCAGAAAAAATGAATGCAATGCAAATCAATCCTTCCATATTCTTGAATCAAATTTCTGTTGAAATTAAATGTTTTCTTCACAAAATTAGGGAGAACAAAAGCAGGCTCACAGGCTATTGGAAATAATTGTTAAGAACATTAATTCTTTAAACAATAAATGCAAAAGGTTTTGCTCCAGGGAAAGTTGGGTCTATTTTGTGTCAGAAGAATTAGAAATGAATTACTTTTTGTGGCATAAATATCTTCCATAGTCTCCTTTATCCAGCTGAGTATGTGGACTTGTGTTTTGCTTTTTAATTTTTTTTAATTTTCATTTTTATTTGTATGAACTCTTTGTACCTTTGCTTCTTATTTTTTATTTTAGCTGATAAGGTAAATCCTGATTTTTGTGGTTGCTGTTTTAATAAAATGCTGAACTTCACAAGTTTAAGTTGTTAAAGTTCAGTTGCTTCTTAGGTCTTAAACTTATGCATTTTTTCTGAACTTGTATTTAGACTTAACTGTTTAAGCACAGCTTTCCACCTCATTTGAAATGTGTTTGTACAGCCAAATACAAATCAAAAGCAATGCCAATAGCACTGTGTATTTTTAAAAAGCCTTTATAAAAAATACTGTAGAAACAGTATCCCAGTTCTCTTGTTCAGACAGGCTATTTAGCAGAGCTGTGTTAGATTAAAGCTTCCTGCACAGAATTCTGGAGGACAATTTGTTTAGAGCAGCCTCTATTTTACAGTCAGGAATAGCTCACCTTCTGTGGTATTTGGGCTGGCATATTTAGATTCTCTGCTGAGAGAGAGTGTATTAGTATATGTGTTCATTGGAGCTGGCTGAAGTACTTATGCTGGGAAAGAGATCTTTTGTCAGCTCACCTAAAACACTGGCTGCTTATCAAGCAGTAAAATCTTCAGACAATCAGTCCAGTTAATTAAATGTTGAACTATTTTATTAATAGCTCAGAGCGACACTCAAGTGAGAAAAAATAATAAAACAGCTGCTGGAGGAATGACTTGCTCTTTGGGGCACTTCTTAAAGTTTGCCTAATTGGAATATTTAATCAGAAATTGTAGGTGACAGTTGCAGATTTGATTAAGGGACAGAATGAATAGGAGATAGAAATTAATAAAAAGAAACTTCAGGTGATAGACTGTATGCTTTTGCTGCAGTGCATGGACACTTTCTGCATATTTAGTAATATTCTGAAAAGAAGCAGCAGTAGAAAATTAACAAGTAATAAAGTATAAAATAGATCAATGTAAGAATTATGAATACCAGTGTTTACTAGGTATCAATATTGCATGAGCATATGCATTTCTGTATGCAGACACACATTTGTGTTACACATGTCTAAAATAATTTCAGACCCATAGAAGTGTAAGTGGCTGCCAATGGCTGCTTCATAAAATGACTGACTGCTGTTCTGTTAAGAGCTTTGGGTGTGTATGAAGTCACATAGGGTGTTTGGTTGTATGATCAGTGAAATGCTGAACAAAATTAAATGCTTGCTTGTTGAGGTGCTGTAGAACCTTCCACCTTCTGGTGAAACACTTGCAGATTACAAACAGCAGATTAGATGTAGCAAACCCATCTCTTCCCACCCCTGTTATTTCAGTATTCTCAGCATTCATTTCTTTTTAGTATTAGGGTAGAGTTTAAATGTGCATACATTTACGTTGTTAAATAATGCAAATCAAAATGAATGTGCTTTGAATCTCATTGGAAATCTGCTGATGACAATGCAAACAATGCTGTTAACTTCAGTAAACACTTGGGTCATGCTTTGCATTAAGAAATGCTAAAAATGGAGCCTAAATCAGCTCATATTTATTGAACTAATTCTTAATGCTATTACTGGTCCATTGAAAAATACAGTCTTGCTCAAAATATGTCCCAGGAAACTTTCAATCTTCAATTAGAGTCTTGTAATTTCA
The DNA here is from genome assembly GCF_000695815.1 of Acanthisitta chloris. Taxonomy (NCBI): domain Eukaryota; kingdom Metazoa; phylum Chordata; class Aves; order Passeriformes; family Acanthisittidae; genus Acanthisitta; species Acanthisitta chloris. The sequence goes on along the minus strand of NW_008664425.1, from coordinate 6,953 downwards.
TACTGCATTTCTACACGATACACACATTTAAAATAAAGGTCCTAAAACTGGATTTTGCATTCATAACCACAGTCTGTTAAATGTTAGTGTGTCTCACTGACATATTATTTCCAACATCTAAATTAATCTAATCATATTAGTTCCATTTAGAATTTGCAACAACGAAATTATTTTTATCATATGGTGTGTATGCATGCATATCTAATCTAAACCTCCCCTGATGCAGCTTGAGGCCCTTTCCTCTCCTCCTGTCACTTATTACCTGGTAGAAGAGACCAACCCTTCACCTTGCTACAACCTCCTTTCTGGTCATTGTACAGAATGATAAGGTTCCCCCTGTGCCTTCCTTTCTTCAGGCTAAACCACAACAGCTCCCTCAGCCACTCCTCATCAGAGCTGTGCTTCAAACCCTTCACCAGCTTTGTTGCCCTATATAACACAGATCAGTCTTCAGAATATTGGGCAGCGTTGTCATTTCCATCTATCAGCTATCACATGCACTTAATGGTATCTGTGGCTCCATTTATTCCGTATATTTTTTAATTATTATTATTACTCTACAAATAAAATGTTGCTTTATTTGAAAGACGAACCTGTAGCAATGTATCACCTCATGTGCAGCATAATATACATCTGGTTCTCAATACTGTTGAAGCACTCACATTGAAATCGGGGTGAATTTCTGCCCTATGGAAATCTGCACTTGATTAAATTAGCATTTTCTTGACAGCTTTATAACTTTCAGAGTCTGTGACTGCAGCTTCTGATAAATGCTCTTGAGAGAGTGAGAAGTACTTTTAGAAAGCTGCATTGTGGGTTCTTCTGTGCCAAATGCAACACGTGGCATATGTTCAAAGCACTTTTATCCCAGTCTGAAAAGATCTGTCTTACCATCAGATTTAGTCTAAGCCTTCTTATATACTTTTGGTAAGTATAGACACAGAGGAATGGCTGATTAGGTACAATAGACCTGCTGATTAAGTACAACAGACCTTTCCTTTTCATTTTGGTGTCCAGCATGCAATGACTGCATGTCCAACTGTTGTGGTTTAACCCCTGTCAGCAACTAACCCCATTCAGACACTTGCTCACTCCCCACCCCAATGTGGAAAGCATGGGGGTGAGAGAATTGGAAGAATAAAAGTGAGAAAACTTATGGGTTGATAGGAAAATAGTTAGAGAAAGGAAAATCTGTGCATACAAGAAAAGTAGAACAAGGAATTCATTCACCTAACACTTCCCATCTGACTCTTCCCATGGGCAGACAAGTGTTCAGCCAGTCCCAGGGAAGTGAGGATACATCACATGCAGCATTGACTTTGGAAGACAAATACCATCACTTTGAATGTCTCTCCCTTCCTTCTCCCACAGTTTTATATGCTGAGTATGATGCCATAAGGTATGAGATGTCCCTTTGGTAACTTGAGGTCAGCTGTCCTAGATGTGTCCCCCTCCCAACTTCTTGTGCACCCCCAGCCTCCTCACTGGTGAGGAGGGGTGAGAAATGGAAAAGGCCTTGACACTATAAGTACTGCTCAGCAATAATGAAAACAACCCCGTGCTATCAACACTTCTTCCAGTGCAAATCCAAAACTGGGTCCCTACTAGCTGCTGTGAAGAAAATTAACTCTACCTCAGCAAAAACCAGCTCTGATGACAGTGAAAAAAAGCAGTTAATGAACAGTGAACAGCCCTGAACAAATGTCATGGTACGAAGTGTAAGTCAAGGATATGGCCTTTTGTTTTACAACTAGTAACATTAAAAGTGACATTTTCTGTTGATGTGTTCAGAACATGAATTTGGTTAACAAGTATAAGTCTAGATATGATAAAAAAATTTAGATTACTCTTGAACATATTGTTTCAGGGCATTCTTTTAAATCACATTCACCAAGGAGATAATTCTAAGTCATATGATTTTCACTGTTGGTGGTTTATAGCCATCAGGCCCCTGGCCTCACCAGCAGGCTCCTGCAGTCCTGGCCAGCCTGTAACCCTCAAAGGTCTACCCAAGACACAACAGTTGTTCAACAGCAATTTTCTGGCTCTTGGGGATAGGGTAGGAGGATATGACTGCAGAGAAGGAGGGCTATGGGCTGGCCAGGGCAGCTGGAGCCAGCTGACACATGTGGATCCCAACAAGGTGGAGCCTTTGGAGTTAATCCAGATAACACAGAATTCAGGGCAAGGGTTTCCTGTTGACACTAACAGATTTTTGAGGCAGGATTTAAGGCAGCTACAGGTGGCAGTCATTGCTTACTTAGCCCTTTTAAAGTATACATGATCCTTTTCACTACCCATCTCTTTGTTGGCCAGCATTTCTGTAGGAGAGGGGGATCTCATTTCTTCCTTACTGCAAATTGGTTTGTTGGTTGTCACTTTTGACATTTTGCTTGTACTTTTATTTCATTGCTTCATATAATTTCAGGCTGATAATAATCAGTTTCTTGTATTTTTTTAAAGGAGGTAGTCTCCTCCAAAAGATTGCTTGCAATACCAGAAATACTAGAATATTAGAATACTAGAAATACAATCTGAAAATTAATTAAGTGCTGCAGTTCAGGGTGGTTTGTCTTGGTTTTTTTAAAGTGTTTTCTCATATGTATCCATCTTATATTCCCTGAATTTTTAAAATTGAATTTTTAAAAATGATAGAGAAGGATATTGCAATCTGCTGACTATTTTTATGCAGTCTGAAGAACACTCTAAGAGGAGATTTATTTGAGTTGTTAAAAAGTAATGGGAAGAATTAACTGATAGAAATTTCTTGTTGTGCTAATGACCCAAAACCCAATCTGTTATCAGATTTCCTCCACTGATAAAAATATGAGGTAAAGAGTTGTTAGAGGGAATTTACAGGACTACATGAAATTATATGCTGTTTTAGTAGTATAGTATGGTCACATTATTAGCCCTTTTTAAAAAAATAATATGGCTACATTCAAAAAATTAAAACAAAACATGGTAAATCTGTTGTTTACTTCCAATAAAAATTCCTCAATTATAAATTTATGTCTGCTTCCTCCAGGAACTGTATTAATATCAGTAATTTTAAGACATTGTAATAGTTCAAGATCATTCCCTCATTAAGTATCAGACATTTATTTTTATTTTTGTAAGTTCATTTATCCTTACTATCTACATATTTAGCATAGAAGGAAATATTATTGAATCTTTAATAACACCAAGTGTGTTCTTAGCCATTGTCATCTTGTTTGCAGTTTGAATAAGGAAAGGATAAAATAATACTAGATGCTAACAACTTTGGATTATTTAAATGCAGAATGCTCAAATGCAACTTGATATGCTAAAATGTTTCCAGCCACATGCAATCATTGTGATTGTTGCTGCAGTAAGGTTAAAAAGAAGTCACAAGATTTCAGACTGAGTTTGTTTTGGTTTTTTTCACCTCTAGGAGAGCAATCTAAATGCAAATTTTATACCTGAATAAAATCCAAGAAGTCAGAATGAATGAGGCTTGAGGGGAAAAAAAATCAATGGTGATGACACTTGGTAAGTTAGTCTGTCATGAACTTTAAATGTGAAAGTTCTCTTTTTTTCTTGATTCAGATTACATTTCTAAAGTATTAGAATAAAATCAGCTTTAATAGGATGATCACATAAAATTATACAGCTGTATAATGGGTGAACTAGTCCAAGCTAAAATTGGAAGATGTCTACTGTGATGCTGATATGTCAGAGTTCTGAGCCTGTGCATCAAGTATTTTGTTGATTTCATTCAAACTGAATTTGTAAAGTACAGTTTTAACAGCAAAGTCATAGTAAGGAAACATAAAAGCAAAGAAAGGGAATTCTTTAATTTCCAGGAATTCGGAGAAAATTGGAGTATAGTGTTCCAATGCTGTGCAAGTCTGCTACTATTATACTGAAAAACATACCCTGGAAATTGGTGTCCTCTGTTTCTTTATGCTCCTCCAAGTCTGATACAAACCTCTAATTGAATAATGTACCCTTGGCCATAGATGTCTCCAAAAGAAATAATTTGGTGTTTTCAGAAAGATACAGCTCCATGCCTATGAATATATTTGCCACATTTCAGATATTACAAGAACTTTTGCAGTTATTGTTGGGAACAGTATATTTTCTTATGAGCCCTATTATTGGAGCTCTCAAACCTGTGAAGTTTTGAGCAGAGATTTGTTTTGTCACTTTCTGTATTCTCTGCACCAATTAGCTGGGGAGCATATAGAAGCTATCAAGAATCACGACATATGGAGGTCACAAATACAATGAGGTTGAATATTTACAAGCAAATAATTTTTAGGTTAAGCCAATTTAACATAAAATAACAATTTAAATAGTTGTTTATGAGATTTGATATAGCATATCATATTTGCTATGAAATACAAAGAAATGAGAGAATATGAATCTGTTATTTCAATCATGTATTCTGTGCATCTTTCAAATTTGTATTTACCTACTAATCTGTTCTATACTAATTAGGAATAGAGTAGCTTCCATCATATATTTAGGTGTTCTAAAACTTTTGAAAATGGTCATCTGTCACAGGGAAATTAAACCTCTTGGTACCATATATACCAAAAGCACTGATGAAGTGAGATTGGTCAAGCTGTAGTCCTGAAAAATAAGTGGCCTGCAGCTGGCTTTATCATTATTGGCTGTCAAAGAATCCATTTTAGATATGACGTGATATGATGTTTTGGCTATTGTATATGAACATTCAAATATCAAAAGTTCTTCTAAAGCTTTTTGCCTATAGATCCAATGCTGTGAATACATTGCAAAGATGAAAGACCTTTCTGTATTGCACCAACTAATCTAACTTTGATTAAGGTATTCGATGGATTTTTGAGGGATCCTGAAGGATTTTTTCAGACACAGAGCTAGGATTTGATCAAAGATTACTCATCTCTGGTCCTATAAGGATGTCTTTCATGATTGTATCTGTTCTTCTTGATTGGTTTGTAGACCTTCCAAATAGATTTCTCTTCCAATTTATCGTCTCACAGTAAAGACGGTATGAAGCCAAGAAGCAGCCAAGTCTCTCAGTTAATGGCTTTGCTAACTGAAATCACCAGCATAGAAGCAATTAAAATTAAATCTTCTGCTATTTTTTATTCTGGAAATCATATAGAGAAATGCAAAAAGTGATTTTACATTTGAATAAATTGAAATTGAAACATTGATAATAAAATTTATCACTGTGTAATTGAAACATTGATAATAAAATTTATCACTGCGTATTTAAATTTTAAAAAAAAAAAAGCCTCTGAACCGGTTGGTTAAAGTGCTGTCTCACCAGAATCTGGCTCCTGGCTTCACTGGAAAATGAGCTTCTCTGATATCTGCTGCTTGTTTTAAATTTTTAAGGACACTGGGTTCAGACACTTTTTTCCTGTCACTTTAAGCCTCACCTCTTCCCACAGTGACTTATAGTATCAGACACTTTTTTCCTGTCACTTTAAGGCTCACCTCTTCCCACAGTGACATAAGTCAAAAGTCAGTGACATAAGACATAAGTCAGTGACAAAAGGCAAAAATGGTTTTCAAGTCACTTTGACACAGTCTAATGTTTATGTGATTGTTCTGGACAGGACAGGGAAATGTAAAAGTGATGTGCTTTTCGCTATACGAATGCAGATAGTGTGGAATTTTGGTAATTAGCTTCAAGGGACATGTCATGATTCAGTTTTATCATGAAATGAATTAATATAAATTAGTTTTAAGACCTTGAAGGGGTGAGAAATGCATGTACGGACTAAGAGCCTATCTGAGATTATACAGCTAGTCAGAGCTTAAAGCTGTCTGTGCTGAAAAGCATCTGCCCAGGAACAGGGCAGGAGGGTGAGTACAAAACTTGACTTGAGTAGAAGAAATAACTGAAGGATAAGCAATATTAATTCAGGAACAAACTGAGTGGAAATAATGAGAGCAAAAGTCACTGCTTCTGGTAAAGACTTCCAGTAGTAAACAGAATAAAGCTTTTAAGCAAAGGTGTCCTTTTTGAGGGATATAATTGAAATATCTAGGTATGTGAAAATTACAGGCTGCAGTTGATAATTTCCTTTATGTCAGCAAACAATGGTGGAGTTCACGTTATAATGGATCTGGGGCTGTAATAGAAGTTGTGTGCCTTGGGCCTCTAAAACTCCTGTCATCACTCTCACAAATTGGTGATCCCCTTTTGTGTCTTGAAGACACAAAATAGTGGTATTGTGTTTCAAAACAATTTTCTTTCATATAAAGTGTTTGCTGGGAGTGAGCATACAGAACATACCCCTTCATCCGTACCATTTTGTAGTGCACATGGATTGCTAATGCACTTGTGAGCTCATGCCACCTTATGTATTTTTTAGTTTAGAATTGGTTGGCTCAGTTTCCAGAGTGGTTGCTGAGACAGTGAGTCATACAGTTAGTATGTTTGTCACAAGCTGCCATTTTACTAATAAAGATGTACTTAGATTAATGCCCAAGTGTATATCCTAGGAAAAGTACGAATGTTAAGAGTCAATAGAGCTGTTGTTTTCCCCAGAGTACTATAAAGGGACAGGTTTCACAGAATCACACAATTGGTGAGGTTAGAAAGGACCACAGTGGGACATCTGGTCTAACCTCCCTACTCAAGCGAGGTCATCCTAGAGCACACGGCACAGGATTACGTCCAGATGGTTATTTAATATCTCCATGGAGGGTGACTACATAACCTCTCTGGGCAACCTGTTCCAGTGCTCCATCACCTGCACATAAAGAAGTTTTTCCTTATATTCTGGTGGAACTTCCTGTGCATCAGATTTTGACCACCTGGGGGAAAAAAGGGATTTTATCAAAGAAAGTGGAATGTGTATGCCTAGTAATTATTTTGTCTCTTGCTGGTTTCAGCTGCATTGTTATTCTGTAATTGGAAAATAGTGGAGTGTCCTGAACTGCAAATGTGGAGAGATAAATTATAAAAAAAAAAATAAAATAAAATA
>NW_008664424.1:0-7053 GCF_000695815.1 Acanthisitta chloris | reverse complement strand
AAAGAAAAAGAAAAAGAAAAAGAAAAAAGAAAAAGAAAAAGAAACAAAGAAAAAGAAGAAAAAAGAAAAAGAAAAAGAAGCAGGCGACTCTTCTGAGTGTCCCCCAGTTGCTCAGTGAACACTCTCTCTCACCACCAGTAGAGCTCCCAAGGGCTCTCCATTCATTCTTTTTACCTCAGTAAGTACTTCACAGCTCAGTTTTTGCATCTGACCTTTGGCCACCTTTCCACCCACATGTTATTAACTTCTCTGTTACTTGTCTTAGCAATTTCAGTTTGTCATCCCAAAACACATTGCTTTTCACTTCTAGTAAGTACTTCAGAACACAAAGCCAAGTGGAACTCTTGTCCATTCTTTTCTGTTTCCAGGCAGTGTAGTCTTTATTCAGTGGCTCAAGTTGCTGAGAAGGTATTTTGGTTTGTGTAGTGAGATCTCTCTGCACCAAGCAATATTTGTGAATGATTGTTTTGCAATGCAAAATGGGAAAGTTCTGTTTAATCCATTCTTTAAAAAAAAATTAGCTACGAAAGTTTGAAATCCAGTTTGTGAGATTACTTGCAAAAACTGACAACTTCACAAACACATAAGCAGCTAAAGACCAATTTACTTGTAACTGAAGTGATTTCACCAGCTTTTACCTAAACCAAATAGAAAACTGCTCTGTGGAAGTATAATACCCTTGAGATAATTTATTTCAATGTGTTTAGTTTCAAAGAGAAGGTTCTTCTCATGCTCTAGGAGCTGTGTCTATGAACCACAAGACATATATGCTGAGGATCATGACCTCAAAGGAAGGCTAGAATCATAGAATCATAGAATCAACCAGGTTGGAAGAGACCTCAAAGATCATCGAGTCCGACCCTGCCGTGGTTGGCACTAAGTGCCACATCCAGCCTCATCTTGAAAACCTCCAGGGATAGTGAGTCCACCACCTCCCTGGGTAGGTAGGAGATGGCCAACTATGTCATGGACATGTCAGGTATGGACTCTGACACTGGCTATAGTGGCCTTGTTGGGTTTATTTGTTGTTCAATACATTCACAAAGAACACGTACCTACGAGTATTTTCCAGCCTAAGAGGCTCTCCATTTCCTGCAGGAGTCCTGCTCTAACTTTGGCTCTGTAAATGCATTTGAGCTGCTTGCAGGTCACCTGGGTACTAAAAGTCCAGGTGGTTGACCTGCATCAAAGACCTTCAGGACAGAACTTCATCATATTGCAACCTTCAGAGACATAAATGTTCTCAGTAGTTTGATTTGAGCTCATTCATGCTCAAAGTGAAAAAAAATATTTAGGTTCTTCATTTGCTTCAATCTCGTACTGTTAATCTGCTAATATGGGTAATGTGTTCACATTTCCAAAAAACTTGTACATTCTGCATGGTACTTTTGTCCTTTAAGACACCACTAGGCTATATGGGACAATCTGAATGCTCCTGCTCTCATTGGCAATAGAACAGTCTGATAGAGAAAATACCTCCTTCAAGATGGGTTGAGAAAATTACAAATTTTTAACTCCAGTGAAATATTTTTGATTTAAAGATAGCTGTAATTTTACTACTAAATATCTAAATCTCAGTCTTTTTTTCACTCTCCTGGCAGTCTCCTTAGGGTCCCTCTTATCTCACATGAACAACAGTGAAATCAATACATTCATGTAAAGGGTTTTTTTCTAAATCAAGAAGAAAGAAATTCACTGCAGAGTCCCTTTACATATTATAGCAGCCCGAAAAGCCAATCAAATCCTGGACTGCATCCAAAGGAGTGTGGGCAGCAGGTCCAAAGAAGTGATTCTTCCCCTCTGCTCTGCTCTCGTGAGACCCACCTGGAATACAGTTCTGGTGTCCTCAACATAAGAAGGACATGGAACTGTTGGAGCAAGTCCAGAGGAGGCCACGATGTTGCTAAGAGGACTGGAGCATCACCCTCACCCTTCCCTGAATGGGAGAGGCTTCAGACATGATAATTGAAGTAATTCAAATCCTCTGTAAGAGACAACCTTATTGTCTCCTGCTGTGGATGTCTTTGCCATTCTGAAGATGCATTGGTTATCTTTCTGCCAGTGGACTCTAATGAAAGAGGTGACTGTAGAGTTAAATGGGCCAAGAACCAACTTGCAGTCTTCACAGCATGATTCAGATAAATTCCTGCACTGACAGCAGCAAACATTCCCATTAGAGGCAGGCAAAGGCTTTTGTGGGATTTTCTGAAGCAGTGGAGAGCCCCCAGCAGCACTGACTGCTTTCCCAGCTACCTGCCTAATGAATGGCAGGGAATGGATTTGGAAGAGATCCCACTACAGAGTTTTCAGCCTTTTTTATTCTTCTTGGAGCTGATGTTGTCAGGTCTCCCATCCTTCCTGCTCTGCCTCTTTATCTACCACTTGTGCTGAGCAATTGAAGTTCTCTATAAGCTCAGGAACCAACCTTAGCTTTCCTGACTGTGTCTCTAGCTTCTCTTGCAGCTTTTCATTATTCTTCCCAGTTCATTTGTCCTCCCTTCCATCTCCTAAAGGCCTCTTTTTTTTTTGTCTTGAGTTTCCTCAGCAATTTTTCACTATCTGAAGGGCCTACAAGGGGCTGGAGAGGGACTCTGGGTTAGGAACTGCAGTGATAGGACAAGGGACAAAGGGTTCAAACTGAAGGAGGGAAAGTTTAGGTTAGATATTAGAAAAAAGTTTTTTCCTCTAAGGGTGGTGAGACACTGTCCCAGGTTGCCCAGGGAGGCTGTGGCTGCCCCAACCCTGGCAGTGTTCACAGCCAGGTTGGATGAGCCTTGAGCAACCTGATCTAGTGAGGACATGTCCCTGCCCATGACATGAGGTTGGGACTAGATGATCTCTAAGGTCCATTCCAACCCTAAAATTCTATGATTCTATTTATTGTAATTTGTTTCTGAAAATAAAGGAGCTCAGATGTTACAATTGTGTATTTTTCTATTGTTTCTGAAAATAAAGGAGCTCAGATATTACAATTCTGCATTTTTCTGTCTCCTGGAAAATTTAGAGGCCTAATTATTCAGTGATGTTGCTTGAAGTTTCTCTTCACTTCTCAGCTGGTATCCACGGGTTCCATGTTTCCATACCTGTCATACTTCTGAACTAATAATAGTCAATGTGTTTAGCGCAAATGAGAATGGATCTGGAGGTGTGACTTTTTATTTTTTTTGCTGAATGGCAGAGCACAAAGAAAATAAAGTTCATGCATTATTCATACAATAAGAGATGAAAATTATTAATGCAATAAAAACCCATCCCTTGCACACACAAACAGTGGTTTGTCTGCAGATCAACAGTGAGATAGTAGTGAAATTTTTGTATTCCCAGTGTAACACTTTTGAATAATTCTGATATTCAGAGATTTAGACATACAAGTTTTGCAATGCCTTACATGTAATAATAATTTTGGATATCACTTCCCAGTGGAGAAGAGGAATGTTTTATTCTTGAATTATGCTTGCATGACATTCATTTTAAAGCAGGATGACAGTATGTTAAATCTAATACTTTAGAGAACATCATCTCCAGAATTCTGTTACATAGAAATGTGAAACAAAATGCAGCCACACATACACATAACTAAGATTCAGCTTGTATAAACAGTCCTGAGTCTCTTAATTTTGGTAAAACCATTTTGTGTGTGCTAAGGATCATATCTATTATGTTCATTAAATGTGACAGAGAAACAGCCCTTGAGACTGAATATTTCTTCTATCAAGAACATCTAGCCAAGTAGAGGAATCCACAGAAAGCTATCTCAGCAAACCAATAAAGCAATACATTCTGCCTCTGTGGGGAAGTGTGGGTGCATATTTTTGTGAAAGAAAATACATGTAAATATTCTTTTTCAATACCATGAAATTAATAATCCCACTTTTTTAATGTACATATGTTAAAAACAAACAAGCCCCATTTCATATCTTTATTGATGATCTGGATGAAGGGACCGAGTGCATCCACAAGTTCACAGATGGCACAAAATAGGATGAGAATATTGATCTGCTGCAGGTTAGGAAGGCTCTGCAGAGGGATCTGGACAGACTGAGTCAATGGACTGAGGCCAATTGTATGAGGGTCAACAAGACCAAGAGCCTTCAGTCACAAAACCCCCTGCAGAGATACAGGCTGTGGAAAAACTGGCTGGAAAGATGTGCAGCAGAAAAGAACCTGGGGCTGCTGGTCGACATCCAGCAGAACATGAGCCAGAAGTGTGCCCAGGTGGCCAAGAAGGCCAATGACATCCTGGCTCCTATCAAGAATAGTGTAGCCAGGAGGACCAGGGAAGTGATTGTCCTCTGTACTCAGCAGAGGTATGACCATACCTCGAGTACTGTGTCCAGTTCTTGGTCCATCACTTCAAGAAAGACATTGAGGTGATGGAAAGAGTCCAGAGAAGGGTACCAAAGCTGGCTAAGGGTCTAGAGGTTAAGTTCTATGAGGAGAAGATGAGGGATTTTGGGTTTTTTAGCATGGAGAAAAGGAGGTTCAGGGAGACCTTATCTGTCTCTACAGCTACACAAAAGGAGATTGTAGCAAGGGTCAGACTCTTCTCCCAGGCAACTAGCAACAGGATGAGAAAACAGTCACAAGCTCTGCCAGAGGTGGTTCAGACTGGGCATCAGGAAGAATTTCTTCATGGAAAGGGTTGTTAAGCATTGGAATGGCCTGGCCAGAGAGGTGGTGGAGTCACCATCCCTGAAGGCATTCAAGAAACTACTGGGCTATTGAAGTCAGTGGCAAATTTGAACCAGGATTTCAACTCAAACAATCGAATAAATAAAGTTCTTTATTTTACATCTTACACAAATATTTGCATTTAAAATTACTAATACATTGAAGCCTGATTGAAGAATACATTTGCAATACTATTTGTAAATTTCCTTGTATCAACTTCAGAATGAAACTGAAGACTCAGAAATCTGATCTATAATTTCTATTAGTATTTAACAGAAAATACCAAACAAGGAAATTGTTAAAGAAATTTGCCAATGATAGATTTAGAAGTGTGGCAAGCAGCAATGAGGACTTGGAAATTCACAGCATGGGCAGAAAAATCAGATATTCATCTTGAAAATATATAACCTCAGGAATCTGTGCAGAGGTAAACCAAATTCAACAAAGATTGAAAGTCAGGCAATAACCTGGAAAGCATTAACTCTGGGAATACTATATAGCAAATTAGATATAAATGTAACAATATGAAATAGGGTTGCAATAAAATAAAAAAGCTAATACAAATTTTAAACTCCATATATATTCCCTTAAAAAACAAAGGTCTAATAGAACTTCTTTTTCTGAGATGCTGGTGTGATTTCCCCTACAGCAGTACATTCAGCTCTGGGCTTTGAATTTCCTTAAAAATACTGACTAATTGGTAGTTCAGTGAGTTGTACAAAAGAAATAGATGAATGAATGAATAAATAAATAATGATTGATGGGCTAAAGTGAATGATTTATGCCCTATCCCTTGAAGTGTTCAAGGCCAGGTTATATGTAGCTTTAAGTCTAATGGAAGGTGTTCCTGCCTGGGGCAGAGGGCTTGGAACTAGATAGTTTTTAAGGTCACTACCAATCCAAACCTCTCTATGATTCTATGCAAATAGAATCCTGACCACCTAAAATGGCATTTTCCCTGACATGAAAAAATGTCACATAATGACATTCTATGTTTCTATGATTTGGCTTGCATGAAAATATAGTCTTTTCCTGAAAACCTTCCTTTTTCCATCTTCACGTCCCTACATATAAAAGCTTATTAAAGCAGCAACTAAGGAGAACAGCAGCTATAGTTAAAAAGGTCAAAGTATATACAACAGAGGAACCACTGATATTAGCTTAATACATTAATACAATGAAAGTAAGAAAGGAGGCTCAGTAAACTCTGTGAATGAAAATCTGAGGGGGACTGAGCTTTTCTAAGTAGCTTTTGGAGACAGCTGAAAGAAAAGTCTCATAAATGAAATGTTAGGTGGAGTCCTGGAAAGAATAGTCCCAAAGAATCACCGTATTTTCCTTTAGTATTCTGTAGTAGGTGGGAGAAAAAGTGTAGTGGTTTAACCTCAGGCAGCAAGGAAGATCCATTCAGCTGCTTGCTCACTCCCCCACCAGTTGGACTGGGAAGAGAATGAGAAGGGTAAAAGCTAGAAAACTCATGGGTTGAGATAAAGATAGTTTAAGAAACAAAGAAATAGACACACACACAAGCAAACAAAATAAGGAAATAATTCTCAGCTTCCCATGGGCAGGAGATGTTCAGCATCTCCAGGAGGGCAGGGAACATCACATGTAACAGTTCCTTGGGAAGACAACACCATCACTCCAGATGTCCCTCCTTCCTCCTTCTTCCTCCCACTTTATACCCTGACCATGATGTGCTATGGTATGGAATGTCCCTTTGGTCAGGTTGGGTCACCTGTCCCAGCTGTGTCTCCTCCCAATCTCCCATTCACTCCCAACTCCCTTCCCAGTGTGGCAGTGAGGAAAGCAGCAAAGGCCTTGGCTCTGTGTGAGCTCTGCTCAGCAACAACAAACACATCTCTGCATTACCAATGCCCTGCCCTGCACAAATCCTAAACACAGCCCCATACTAGCCACTGTGAACAAAGTTAACTTACCCCAGCACAAACAGCATATAATATATTTCATGTTTTACCCACCTTAGCAAAGAAAAGCCTCTCACCAGGTTTTACCATTTTTATTGAGTCCCTGATTCTGATATCAAACATGTACATATAGAGAGAAAAAGATCAACATAAATATAGATACAGAAATATACAATAGAGCTATACAGATGTAAGGCAAACAGACCAGGCTCTAATTTTATTGTGAATGCTAATTGGGATCTCTGAAAGCTTGGATATGACACCTTATTTCAATCACTTCTTACAGAAATCCTGATTTGATTTACCCACACTCTACACCGTTTCACACATTTCATGCCGTTCACCACATTCCAATTTTAAACCATTTTTTCAGCAGATTTGATATCTAGTACGTAGGCAGCTTCAGAATGTAATGCCAAATTTCCAGCCTCAAGGTAAGGTTTGCTCCTTCAGG
>NW_008664423.1:0-347 GCF_000695815.1 Acanthisitta chloris | reverse complement strand
ACCCCAGTCACTCCCAGTACCCTCCAATCACTCCTATTCCATCCCAGTACCTCCCGCTTCCCACCAGTCCATCCCCAGTCCCTCCCAGTCCCTCCCAGTACATTACCACTCCCAGTCCCTCCCAATCCATTCCCACTCCCTCCCTGTCCCTCCCAGTCCATCCCCAGTCCCTCCCAGTCCCGCCTATTCCATCCCAGTCCCTCCCTATCCCTCCCAGTCACTCCTATTCCATCCCAGTCCCTCCCAATCCATTCCCACTCCCTCCCTATCCCTCCCAGTCCATTCACAGTCCCATCAGTTCCATCCCAGTCCCTCCTTATCCCCCCCACTCCCCCCTATTCCCACCC
>NW_008664422.1:0-1718 GCF_000695815.1 Acanthisitta chloris | reverse complement strand
GCGTGGTCACCCACCAAGCCTGGCACGGACCAAGGAGGGTCAGCGTCAAGGTGGAGGTGCCAGGTGAGGTGGGCACGGGGTTGGGGGCACCTGGGTGGGAGTTGGGGCACCTGGGTGGGTATGGCACACCTGGAGGAGGTTGATGTCCCCAAGAAGATGTCCCTGAGGTGTCCCCACTGTCCCTCAGGTGCTGCTGGGCCCAGTTTGGAGGATGTGGCAGGACTGGCCTTGGTGGCCTTTGGCATCATTGGCTTGTGCCAACACCTGTGGCCTCCAGGAGGGAGGTGACCACTCACCATGGCCACAAGACCTTCTTGGCCCTCATGGACCTCCCAGTTGTCCCCAGTAAAGGAGTTTTGTCCCCAGGGTGTGATGTGATGACCCAACTGGGATTCACTGGGATTTTTGGGGGGTTTGAGCTATTTTCATGGGGAATTTTGGGTCCTAGAGGGGACTGGGGAGGGACTGGGAAGGTCTGGAAGGGGACTGGGAGGGACTGGGAGGCCACTGGGGTTCACTGGAAGAGCACTGGGAAACAGTGTGAGGGTCTAGGAAGGGACTGGAAGGACTGAGGGCACTGGGAGGGCAGTGGGATTCACTGGAAAAGCATTCGAGGCACTGGGAAGCACAGGGAGGGACTGGGAGAGCACTGGGAGGGACTGAGAGGGCACTGGGAGGCACTGGGAAGTACTGAGATGGCACTAGGAGGGTCTGGGAAGAACAGAGGACACTGGGAGGGTATGGAAGGCTACTGGGAGGGACTGGGAAGTACTGAGATGGCACTGGGAGGGTCTGGAAGGCTACTGGGTGGGACTGGGAAGTACTGAGATGGGACTGGGAGGGTCTGGGAAGGACAGAGGACACTGGGAGGGTCTGGAAGGCTACTGGGAGGGACTGGGAAGTACTGAGAGGGTACTGGGAGGGTCTGGGAAGGAGTGGGAGGGCACTGAGAGGGTACTGGTAGGGACTGGGGGGGGCTCATGGGTGGGAAGAACTGGGAGACAGTGGGAGGAACTGGGAGAGTACTGGGAGACACTGGGAGGCATTGGGGACACTGGGAGAGACTAGGGCAATGGGGAGGCACTGGAAGGGACTGAGAGGGCACTGGGAGGCACTGGGAAGTACTGAGATGGCACTAGGAGGGTCTGGGAAGAACAGAGGACACTGGGAGGGTATGGAAGGCTACTGGGAGGGACTGGGAAGTACTGAGATGGCACTGGGAGGGTCTGGAAGGCTACTGGGTGGGACTGGGAAGTACTGAGATGGGACTGGGAGGGTCTGGGAAGGACAGAGGACACTGGGAGGGTCTGGAAGGCTACTGGGAGGGACTGGGAAGTACTGAGAGGGTACTGGGAGGGTCTGGGAAGGAGTGGGAGGGCACTGAGAGGGTACTGGTAGGGACTGGGGGGGGCTCATGGTGTGGGAGGGCACTGGGAAGGACTGAGAGGGTCTGGAAGGGACTGGGAGGGCACTGGGATTCACTGGAAGAGCACTGGAGGCACTGGGAGTGACTGGGAGGATGTTTATCCCCCAAACTCACACAGACTCCCCAAATTTGGGGTTTCACTCTTTATTCCCCCCATTTTTGGGGTCTCTCCCCCATTTCTGGGGTGCCCATCCCATGTTTTGGGGTGCCCACCCCATTTTGGGGTCCCCACGGGACTGGGGAAGGTGCTGGGGGTGATCAGGGCCCCCCAAAATTTTGGGGACCCCCCAAA
>NW_008664421.1:492-739 GCF_000695815.1 Acanthisitta chloris | reverse complement strand
GGCTTAGCAACTTCTTCAGCCAGTTCCTGCCGGACTTGCAGATGAATCTCATCAGGACCCTTGGACTCATGCAAATTCATGTTCCTGAGATGATCTTGAACCTGATCCTCTTCTACAGTGGGTTTAGGGGTTTCATCCTCCCAGTCTCCACTTTTACCCTTTTCAGTCTGCTCAGAATGGCTAGAGCACTTGGAGTTGAAGACTGTGGAAAAGAAATCATTAAGAACATCACCTTTTTCCATATCCA
>NW_008664421.1:0-397 GCF_000695815.1 Acanthisitta chloris | reverse complement strand
TGCCCCTGGCTAGCCTCAATTCCAACTGTGCCTTAGCTTCCCTGACTGTCTTTAGCTTCTCTTACAACTTCTCTGTATTCCTCCCAATCTATTTGTCCTCCCTTCTACCTCCTAAAGGCCTCTTTTTTTCCCCTGAGTTTCCTCAGCACTTCATTATTCATCCACAGAGACCTTCTGGCATTTTTGCCTGATTTCCTCCATGTCTGGGTGCATCAGTTCTGAGCTTGGAGTAGTTGATCCTTGAATATCAGTCAGCAGTCTTGGGCCCCTCTGCATTCCAGGACTTCTTCCCTAGGGACTCTGCCAAGAATGTCCTTGAAGAGACTGGAGTCTGCTGTCCTGCAGTCCAGAGCAGTGAGCTTGCTATGGACCTTCCTCACCACCCTGAAGACCTCGA
>NW_008664420.1:15597-17736 GCF_000695815.1 Acanthisitta chloris | reverse complement strand
GCTCAGGGGAGACCTTATCACCTTCTAGAGCTCCCTGAAAGAAGGTTGTAGTCAGGTGGGTGTTGCGCTCAGGGGAGACCTTATCACCTTCTAGAGCTCCCTGAAAGAAGGTTGTAGTCAGGTGGGTGTTGCTCTCTTCCCCCAGGCAGCCAGCAGTAGGACAAGAGGGCACAGACTCAAGCTCTGCCAGAGGAGGTTTAGGTTGGATATTAGGAAGAGATTTTTTTTATGGAGAGAGTAGTCAGGCATTGGAATGGGCTGCCTGGGGAGGGGGTGGATTCACCATCCCTGGAGGTTTCCAAGCTGAGACTGGATGTGGCACTTGGTGCCATGGTCTAGTAACCATGGTACGGTTGGACTTGATGATCTTTGAGGTCTTTTCCAACCAGGTTGATTCTATGATTCTATGAAAAGCAAAATCTCTGTGTTGAAACCCAACTATTTCTTGTAAATTATGAAAAATGAGTCCTTTTATAGTGTTTCTAAGGTACTTTTTTTCCCCTATAAGGATTTTAAGCCAATGAGTGAAAAGAGAATAATTTGAAATGGACAGGCCTAGCCCATATAACTTCATTAAATACTAGATATATCTGAACCTCTTAGATCAATGCTGAATCAGATCCACTGAAAGGAACGGAAGAGATGGGACTTGTACCATGGTGACTGTTCTTTCCAAATTCAGCAAATAGGCCAAAGTGCTCTTATGAGAATGCCCAAAAAACAATAGAAACATATGTATCATGAAGACATAGTTTTGAACAAAGATGAAAGTCCAAGATGGTACTGAAGACAAAACTACCATTCAAAGAAATTCTAGCCTCAGCATACGCAAATCTGATTTTTAAAAATGTGGCAAAATTTTTATTTTAGTGATTAGACATTCAGTCTTGAAGTAATGCCCTAAAGTCTTGAAAACCAGCAGTAAGTTAAAAATGTCCTTGAGTAAAAATAGCACACTATTGGCCTATGAACTCTGGAAGAAGAAGAAAAGACTTCTAACAATATTCATCTCCTAATCTATGGTTGAAATGGACTTTAGAAGATTTGTGGGCATGCAGCTTTCTCTGGGTTTCTGTATACCAAGGGTAAAAAAACTATGACTAAACAAAACAAACTTTTTAAATACTATATATTGATAGCTCCATAAACAATGTCAGAAAGTTAGTCATCATTGTGGGAGCATGCAATTAAAATGACAAGATCAAACTTGATTACAGCAGCATTCTTGGTGCAAAGAAAAACAATGCCAGTTTTGTAGTGGATTTAATATTCCAAATATGTTTAACTAAACCTTCCTAGGAGGGGAGAGAGAGGCACTGAGAGGAGCAAATGCAAATTGCAAGCATGTAGGAAATTTTAAGTAAGGTTTACTTATAGACTGAATAGTCTGGTTTCATTTCTTGGGTATTTAAAAGACAAGCATATTAATATAGGTGGAGTAACTTAAAAACCAACTATGAGACATGATGCTGGAAAAAATAATTTAATAAGGAGTGATGTGCATTTGTGTATGTAAATACAATATATTTTAGTGTGTGTATGTGTGCATGCATGCTTAAAGGCCATCAACCTTGTAAATTAATTAAAGTTAATGGAGATTCAGGGGTATGAAAATAATTAATTCAAGAGCTCTGTAGCTCCCCTGAAGCCCAAAAGATAGAGCAGCCTGATGTCAGCAAGTGCACTTGCGAGGT
The DNA here is from genome assembly GCF_000695815.1 of Acanthisitta chloris. Lineage (NCBI taxonomy): Eukaryota > Metazoa > Chordata > Aves > Passeriformes > Acanthisittidae > Acanthisitta > Acanthisitta chloris. Next base: position 16,042 of record NW_008664420.1, on the reverse strand, counting down.
AAAGGTTATGCATAAATTACAGAGGTGCAATATGAAGCCCATGCAAATTCTAATGGTTTACCATTGTTGAACAGAGGACATGGTGATAAGTTAAAGAGACCTAACTAGTGGCCCAAATGGCTAATGAGAAAATCTGATGTCTTGTCCAGCCCTTCTTGCCAGTAGACCTGCACAAACTCCAGGACCAAGTCCTTTGATCCTAGACCTTACTGTAGACAGATGGCTTCTCAGTGATGTGCCACCTATACATGAAGCACAAGAATGAGGTCGTAGGTCTTGGACAAGTGCTCAAAACTCAAGGCTCTTAAGAACAAGGCATGTGGCATCTTCTCAAGGTGCTAGTTTTGTTTAGTGCTGATGTAGTTCCAGCTGTGAGGCTTTGTGCTGACAGAACCCCAAACATCTTCCTGAACTGGCAGCTTAGGATGAAGCACTTTATCTATCT
>NW_008664420.1:988-15582 GCF_000695815.1 Acanthisitta chloris | reverse complement strand
CAGGAACAAGATGTACAAAGGCTGTAGGTGTGAACCTGTTCTCAGTCCTGGGGGGATTGCCCCACCTACTTCTGAATTTCTAACTTAGAACTCCACATGCCCCGTGGGACTGTCCAGACATTTCCCATTTCCCTCAGGAAGCTGGAAAAAAAGCCAGGATGATTCTCAGATTCTCTGTGGTAGAGCAGTGCCCTAAAATACAATAACATAAGTCATCAGCTCCAGTATTCTTGGGCCTTCAAAATCTTGGAGTGTTTGCCATTGAAAATGTGATCATGCATAAACACATGGAGCATGTTATTAACAAGAAGGAAAGTAATGCAACACAGGCACCATATTTTATGAGTTTTAAAGAATATACTTCGTTCCATCATAAGACAGAGTTAAAGTAATTTTGAAATCTGTTACTGAAATGTGTAAGACAGATTTTTGCTAAAGAACATTAGGCTTTTTAAGACTTTGTTTAACATTTATTCATAGTATTCAAATTCCACTGTTATGCTTTATGCATTCCCATCTCTCAATACTATTTGCAATATTTTACTAAGAAAATCTATGGCAATCCCTCACTGAAGTTTACTGAGAGCTATTAACATCTAGTTATAATTGCATTTTACATGCAATTTCCTTGATGTTTAACTTTCAGTGTAATGCTAAATAAAATTAGATACTTAGCCCTGCTTCAAAGACATAATATGAGAGTAAGAAAAAAAAGAATTTAATAAAGCACTGCTATAGTATTCCCTAATTCTTTCTAATACATTGAGACTTTTTTAATTGAACTAATTAGGCAAAGCTGCTCATATAAACATATTTCAGCACCTGGACTTTCATGATTTGTATTTTATTAAATTTTTTCCACTTGTTAGCCTTGGGAAATAGGAGCTAAATCATCAGTAAGCGAAGTCCATATGTGTTTGATTTTGCAAGCCTGAATTTTCACATTGTAGTCAGCTGAAGGTCTTGGAAATACTGGTGTGCAATACAAGTAGATATCCTATCTATTTTGAAATTTGACCCCATAAGAAAGGAAAAGACCAAGTGGCACAGAATGTGATACATGATATCACTTATATCAAGGAGCACTAAGATCCCTTGGATACAGTTATTAGAACCTATCAAGTCATGGGTCTGTAAAAGTGGATCTGTTTTGTGTTAGACCTACTAATAAGTGTAAACTGCATTAGGCACAGTCACTAAAACAAAAATGCTAAGGTCCAGCCATTAAATTGATATGGAGACTCATCAGCTTCATGATCAACAAGTATTCTTGCAAGATCACAGATTTCATAGCAGTGTGTTATGGATCTCAGTTGTATGATAACTCTATTAATTAAGCAGTAGAAATTGCTTGGGGAATGTCTTGGGGTTCTGAATTATGGCCTCAGTCTCTTGGGTACTTACATGAATGACTTGGACTCATATTTTTACTAGCGGCCACGAAACAGCATCCTGCAAAGACAACCAGCCTAGGTTTCTGTCAAGTTCTGCATCACATTGTCATCTTTTTGCCTACTTCTGCAATGAAGATATGGTATTTCTTGGTTTTCCTACCTAGTTAGGAACTTGTTCACATAGTTACATAACACGATCTCTCATTTCACAAGTGATTTCTCTGGGAAAGAAATTAATTTTTATATTATATGTCACTTATCCACTAAATTAAATGTAGAAAAATGGAGTCCCAAGGTGCCTTAAAGCTATCAAAACCCATGTTGCTATAGGACTGTCCTGTCTTTGCCAGTACTGGTAGCCACATGTTTCTCATACATGTGCTCCCTGGAACCGGCCTCAGTGCTCATATGAGTGGGGAGTGACCAGGAAACTAATTTAACTGAGCAGTAATTCTGTTTGGCTCTTTTTAAACCATGATACTTCTAAAATCTGTTTTTGTGATCAGACAGTCTGGATGACAGATGGCCAAGTCAGCTAAGTCAATCTCTCAAGCTATCAAAAAAGAATGGCAAGTAAAGGATGCCATTTCACATGGAGATTATTTAATGGAAAATTAACCACCTGCTGCGAGTAAGCTTCTCATTGATTAACCTCCATGGAGAAAATCATGGCTGCAGTACTTATTGCTAACATGGGCTGTGTTTGAGCTCAGCAATAATACTTTTTTTTAGGGCAACGACAGCCTGGATATTAGCAATAACTAAGGATTGTTAATGATGCTGACAGCTGTTTCAGAGCAGAAATCAGTTCTAGGTGATAGAGGGGTATAGATGGTGCTGCTTGTCAGGTGTATATAAACAAAGTTTGAAATAAAATAAGATTGTCTGGTAGATATGTGAGGGATCTGTAGTAGATCAGTGCTGGAAAACAAACTGCTAGCATTGAAACAGCATATTGTATTCTTTAAAAGTTTAAAAAATAGGAAATGTTCTAGGATATGAATAGCCTTACTTAAAGGTTATTCAAAAGTAACAGAAAATTTGATCTCTGCTCTTCTCATTTTACTTTAATAATGGAATCCAAGAAGACTTCAATTTTCCCTGAATAAAATTACTTTGCATCTAACTTGTTCCTGTTATCAATTTCATGCCAAGAACTGGACTGAGAGAAGTGGCACACATCCTTTAGGACTATGATATCTGAAGAGCCACTTTGTTCTGAAAGGACCCTGGCAAAGAATTACTAGAGCAACAGAATATGTTCATAGCTGCTGTTCTGACACCAGGAAGCCAAACTTGACGTCTGAGTGTTCCTGCTTCAACATGACTGTCTGAAAAATAAACATGTAATGAGTTTTCAATGATTTGGGCCAAAGACCTGGCAGACATTAAGAAAGAGGGTCAACTCAACAGAGATGTTACACTGTCCTGTATTACATCTGTTAAGTTTGTGCAGTTCATTCTTGATGATGCTGTGGCTGTCTGATTACTTACACACTGTGCTGTTTGGCAACAGCACACAAAACAGCTTACAAGGTGGAAGAATGTATTTATGTGAATATTTACACTCCTGCTGCCTCAGGTTCCAAAACAGGGTTAGGCCATCAAGAGCTTTGCAAAAGTGAAATAACCTCGCAGTTTGGCTGGTATGGAACACCTGGAAAATAGGCTGTATGACAGTCAAAGAATGCTTGCAGCACAGTCTTATTGCTAGAATACATACTAAAGACAGCATAATAGGAGCTGCAAGGGTAATTCACACACACACACAGAAACCACGTGTTAAATGACTTTTGTTAAGAGAGCATTTCATCTAACTTGTCATGAGTGTGTGTTATTTCCTGGGGGTTAAAATTTGACTTCAGCTGTTTACTTGTTAGAAAAAACTGATCATAACTCTCACTCAGAGTCTCCTGCAATCTACTCAACTTATTACAACAAATGACAACTAAGCCAGAAATCCAGATGTCAGCCTGAATAAAAAGGGTGGCCATGAAGGCATCAAATCTTGTCTGGCATGAACATATAGAACAAAAACAGGATGAGAAGAAACATCCCAAGGTAACCCAGTAGACACAGGCAACATCCTGTGGCACAATGCTACACCAGAAACTGCCAACATAGACCTCAGAACTTTTTGACACTAGGTTATGATAAAGCATCCATGTAAAAGCAAATGAGAGTAACCAGAGTATGGGCAGCCTGGACTTGTTAAGTTTACAAATCTAGGAACTGCCAAAGTTTTGTCTCTCAGCTGGTAACTGCTTTACTTTTTTCCTCTCTAATTGTACCCTCCATGCCCCCTCCTCCAAGGTATCTACACTGTCTAAACCTCTATTCCTAAATTCCACTGATTTGAACAAGAAATGGACATCTATGTTCTTTGGAGAGGAAAGAATAAGAATTTGGTGCTTATGGAAGATAAGCAAGAGGCTGGCTGGACTATGTGCTAGGCAGAACTGAGCAGAAGGCTTGGGGTAAGACTTGATATGGTTTGAGGTTCAGAAGTCCAGTGGGGATGTCTGAAGGGGTCCCAGCCAAGGAAGTACTTTCTTGCACTTAACCAAGCACTTGTGCTGCCGTGCCTTTTAGCCAAGAATAAAATCCCTCCTCTGACTCATATGAACATTTATCCAGAATACAGACTACGCAGCAAATATTATTTTTTTCCCATGTTTCCTTTTCTGACTTACACGAGTGGAACAGTTTTAGGAGATGAGACAGAGTGACCTCCAAGACCTCTCTCTCTCAGTATGCTTATAGACCAACTGCTAAAAAATTACCATAGGAACTGGTGGATAGAGAGCCAAATTCTGGCTTCCAAACAGACACACATAGTTGCTGAGTTTGGGTTTCAAATTCCAGGCAATTGCTCTAACAAACACACTTCCATTTTCCATCTATGGGAGCTGATTATGAAGGCAAGTGCTTGGGGCAAAGCCCCAGATCCCTCCTGAATGAAGTCATCTAGACAAGAATGCCAGAGGGTTCCTGGTGACTTTGGGTGCTAAAGAGTCTGAGACTGATGCTAGAACTTACTGACACCAAATCTATCCATTGGCATAAAAACATTTGTCTATTGGTTTTCAATAGTGGACTGTCAGTATCTCCAGGGCAGAAGTCATGGGTTTGAGAAGGTGTTCTTGAAGTTGAGAACTTAAAATGGCAAGTAGACCATTTTACCATTCTTTTATATAACTACCCCCTGCATGCCTCCTTCCCGAAGGAGGGAGTTTTATACATGCTTATATAAAACACAGGCATGAAACATAGTTCTTCCATTAAGAGCTCCAAGATTTATTATTTTCTGAAGGATTCTTATTTTTTTTTAGAATTTTTCACACACATGGGGAAGCCACCAGCTCATGTTGTGCCAAATGTGAAAAAAAGTCAACATTTTTAAAGGGAGGGCCATTGTTAACTGTATAACCACTAAACAACGCCGGGCTATTAATTTCTCAAAGACTTCCAAAATTTCTAGGAAGTCATCACTGAAACCATTTGACTTAATCCTTAAATATATAGTCCCTAACCATACTGCTGCATAGCCTGTGAAGACTAAAAAGAAAAAAGGTCAGATTTTAAGGTCTCTTGTGACCTTAAGATATTTGAAAACCTGCATTTTCTAAAAGCAGAAATGTTGACTCTACATGAAATAGGGAAATTTCTTTAAAGCTATAATTTAAAACTCCTTGAGAACTTTTAAGAAAAAGTAAGTTATTTCAGGCTCCAATTGTTTTATAGCAATGAGGGGGAAATTATGAGAATATGATTTAGTTTTATATAATACTAGTTACCACTGTGCAATATTATAGAACATAGAATGGTTTGGGTTGGAAGGGACTTCTAAAGGTCCAACCCCCACCCCCACCCCCCCCATAAGCAGGGACATCTTTAACTAGATCAGGTTGCTCAGAGCCCTGTGCAACCTGACCTTAAATATTTCAGAGATTGGGCATCTACCACCTTTATGACCAACCTCTTCTTTTGTTTCAACACCTTCATTGTAAAAAAATTCCTTCCTTATATGTAGTCTGAATTGACCCCCTTCTAGTTTAAAACAGTTACCCCTTGTTCTATTGCTTGATGCCCTATTAAAAAGCCTGTCTTCATCTTTCTTATAACACCCCTTTAAGTATTGAAGAATGCAATAAGATCTCCCCAGAATATAAGCATTGCCTTTATGTCTATATTTATTCATTAAAGCATGAAGAGCTATAGAAATCTTCAGTGTTGCATTGATTAAATTTTGCAGGTATGCGTACCTGAGGCTCAACAGTTGGCTAAATCCATTAAATCAATACAACCTCTTCTGCAAGGGTGCTGCCCTGAAAACTCCAAATTATCTAGTAATATTCTGGGTGTGTAATGCAACAACTGACAACTATTTGCCATGGGCACAACAGACTCCTCTTAACAGGCTGGTAATGGTCACGGTCTAATCCTCCTACTCGTGTTAGCAGGAATCACTATGGTTATGGTAACAGAGTTCCACCAGTCCCTGTCCTGCATGGCAAGAAGCTGAACATTAATCATGTCTGCCATTATCACAGAAACTAGATTCTACAGAATTCTAGAATCATTTGGGTTGTCATGTGGTGAAACATGCAAGCAATCCCTGCATTATGATGAAATGTTCTCCTGTGTGAATTCAAATATATTTTTCTGTCATGCTTTGCATTTTTTATGGTATCATCTTTGAATCCTTTGGAGAAAAATGAGTATTTTATTTTCCTCTTCTCTCTTCAGTGTGTTGCTGCTTTCTAATCAGCCTGAAATTGCTTCCTCTGATCCACTTCCTCACTGATGCAGCTGAGTCTTGTTTGCTTGCTTGCTTCTGCAGCTGCAAATATCAAAGAGAAGTCTTTTCTACTGTAAAGCACAGCTATGGGAAGATTGGATAGGCTTATGTTACTTCTAGTGACTCCTTCACGAATGATAGCAGTGCAATATAGGTTCTTAGCATTAAGAAAACTGAATACACTTCTTGTATTTTTGCTCAAATCCATCAGCTGCTTAGTTCTCAGGACCACAAAGTGACACTGAACATGGATGATGTTTTTGAGGCAGGAATAATTAATTGCATAAATACAGCATGGGAAACAGCCACTGAAGTAAACTGTAACAAGAAACATTCAAGATGGAAAAACATCTTGTGATGTTCACAATAGTGATAGCACAGGGACATCAACATCATTTGAAGCTGGAGGACACATCTCCCTCGAGAACAGGTTAGGGAAACAGCCTTTGGAAGTGACCTAGCTTTAGCTGCTGTGAGGAACAGGATGGACTAAATGATCTCTTGAGATCCTTCCAGCCATGTGATCCTATAATTCCTCCTTTCCTAGAATTTAGTAATTAATAGAATTGTTACTATTGCTTACTTGACCTTGGAGATCTCCTTCCACATTTGCATATTCAAGCACTGTCTGGTCACATATATCTGTGTAACAATTGCAAAAGTAATTGTATCTGTAAGAGCCTGAAGGGAAGATAGATTGTAGCTTGTGCAAGTGGATGTCAGCAGACTGGCTGAGACTCCAACTCACTCTCCTACCCTCCCAAGCTTTTTATTTTAATGTGCTTTAATTTGTTTTATAAAAATCCATTACTCTCAAGCTCAAAACCTTGAGTTTCACCTCAGTCACTGCCTCGGTGTGTTACAATATGATTCAAAAGAAAGGATTAAGCAGACAGCGTTCATCTTCTAACTAAAGGGCAGATGGTCTCCCAAAACCAGACCAAAATCAGCCTTGCAATACATTTAAGCCAAGTCTGCAGCTTGCCTGCTGGCTGCTAAAGCTGTAACAGGTTGCCTGTATTACCCTAAGCTGTAAGCATTGAGGCTGTTCTGTGCTAGTGCTGTCTGCATCCTTGCACACTAGGTTTGGTTTTTTGCTGTTTGGCTTTTCATCTTGTAAGATGAACAGCAAATTTCAGTTGATATCACTATTCAAAAATTGCTTTTTGTGACTGGAGTGAATCGTGCTGTAATCTGTCATGGGCTACCTGTAACCTCAAATCTCATTTTGGAGCTGTCTGTTGCTCCTTGTCAAAAGCTGGTGATGGGTACCTGGTGGTTGTACTTTGCAGCAAGTGCTGTAAGAGTTTTGGAGACTTGAGTGACCATAACTTTCATCATTTGTTCATAATCCTTTTCAAAACTTATGGATCTTGAAAGAGAGTTTCAATAGTTAAGGCAACTGAAGAGGTGCCTGGAGGAATATTCACTTGAAAATAAAATGTCTGTATTTGTTTGTTACCTTCTGTGCATGAGGCAGGGTGGTCCATTATAATTTTTTGCTATGATTGTTCTAAAGTTTGAGATTACACCAAGGATGAGATTAATAATTCTATTTTATTTGAGACCATTCTTAGACTCTCCCGAAGAATATCTGGCCAGTTAAAAACAAAACCCTGTTATACTATTTTTAAAATTTAAAGCCTTCTTTGTGCCTTCTGCTCCGTATCTTATATAATATATCTCCTGTAAATTGACTGACCTTCACTTTTATTTTGGCTAGCACACTTCATTTCTTATGCTTTTAAACAGAATGTTTGTGCCATAAGTACAAATATGCAAACTGATTAGTGGAAAAGAAACTATGATTTTGCCATGGAAACAACTAGTGTCTTTTTGTTTCATGGAAAACTTATGTACAATAATTCACCTCTCAGAATAGACTAAGAAACATGCTGAGCATATTGAAAGATTCATCTAAACCTCAGAAGCTGTAGTCCAAATTCTTTACAGTAGACATAATAAATTCTTCTAAAATTCTACTATAGAGAGATTTGTAAGAAGAATAAGGCAATAAAAGAACCAAAGCATCAGACTTAAGCAAGCAAGGCATATTTAAAATAAAGCATATGTAGCATCTATCTATGGCCAAAATTGCAATCTTAAGGTTTTTATTATTTTGCTCTCTGCTATTGAAAATACACAAATTCTGTAATTGTTTCTTTTTCCTTTAGTATTTCCCAGTTCTCTACATTTCTGCTTCTTGACACATCTAGGAATGCCTCAGCATTAACAGATCTGAGCAGTTCAGAATGTAGCTAACACAAAAGTGTAATTAATGTTCCTGTTAACATCTGAGGACTTGCTGAAGTAAACGCAGTCCGAGATCTGTTAATGTGCAAGAGAGGGGTTCTCACAGTGGACTTCTTTTTCTCACAGGTACAGGAGACAAAAAAAAGCTCCCCTTGTCCTTTTTATATCCTTTTTAGTTTTTAGATCAGGTCTGGAAGATGCTGCTCATTGCATGCCCCCTGAAAAATGCTTGCAGCATTAGCCAGAGCAGACTGAAAAACAGCCTTACTGAAACTATCCCATTTTGCAGAAACATTCAAAATATCTTGGCCAAAATCATGAAACTTCTAATGTAGTTGTTCAGTACTTGTGGGAGAAGAAGACTTCTTCTCTAGTCTATGTTCCCATGGCAGTATTTTATTCTGTGAAAGGTTTGCATAAGTTATCTTTGCTCAAAGACTGCAACTGACTCCTTTCTTTTCCTAGAGGGTCTCCTAAATACTTTACACAAGAGGTTCTCATCCTCTGTGGATCAGTAAGAGTTCAGTGTGGACACGTTCATAGTGGATTAGTGCCAACAGAAGGGGAGTACAAGTCTCCTGACCAACACTACCCCCTCCTTTGTACAACATAGATGCAATAAACCTCAGACAGAAATATGAGCATAAAACAACACAAAGGAAGGAAACCAGCTTGGCTTTCCCATATATGAACTACTGAACTTACTTATAGAGGAGGGAGGGTAGGCAAGATTGGTCAGGACCATAATAGCTTGCCGTCCTTCAACAAACTCTTTTTAAAATGAATGAGTGATCTCTTCTTACTTCAAGCTCTTATGGCCTATTTTATAGAGAAGGGGACATGGAGCTAGGCATCAAGGACAGAGTGGAATTCAAGTGATAAATTTATTTTTTAATATTTTCCAACTGACTATTACTGGGGTGCAATGTCTGAGTCTGGAGTCCTCACTGGGATGGCCAATTCTCCCATGCACTGCTTAGGGAACACATGATTGTGAGTACTGACTGCTACACTGCCAGCCAAAATAAATGTTGCAACGATGTCCTTTGAATCTGATCTTCAAATCGGAATCAGGAAAGCAGTTCTGTTCACTGATATTCATATTCTTCTGGAGGAGAACATGATGTCACTGAATGTGGAAAAAAAGCAAACTGGAAATTTTTTGCCATTCTTTCATTACCATTCCTAGGCTTAGAGATTTAAAAACAAATACACACATAGAGCCTTACAAGCATGTCAGAAGTTTCGTGTAGCAATTGTTTCAGAACTTCAACAGATAAGCAAAACCTCTGGGTTACAGGCAGTATAAGCATGTTGGTGTGGAGATGCACAGAGTTTTGTGCTGTTGGGGGCAATCATAGATTACAGTGGTGTTTTAATCAAAATATGAAGGTTGATTCTCACACAACAGTTTATACAATTGTGTCTCTATGAATGCATGTCTATCATCTAGGATCTACCTCCTGTCTTATATATGATCAGTGTTAGACAAAATTCTGTTATAACACAAAGATCAAAATCATGTGACAAAGATATTCGACATCCCATTTTTGAAGAAGCATGTGAGTACAATGTGCTTTGTTTCCACAGAAGTTCAGTACTCAGCTGTCTGGACCAAAAGGCTATTAAGCAGGGACATGTAGACAAACAGATGTGTAGTTACCAGCACTCTGCAGTGCACTGTTCAATATAATCAAGTCATCTCAGGGCTGAACATCACAAACATGCCACTTGGATTTAGGTTTAAAGAGGCAGATGCAATTTACAACAAGCAGCCTATTCAAAATGACTGTTAAATGCTTACCAAGATGACAAAGGCAGAAATCTTTCATCCAGCTCCCAGCATCTTAAAATGCTAACCAAAAGGAGGGGCTGGAAACACACCGAGATGTAATGTTCTGGCTCCAGTGGGGCTGTTTAAGAAGTAACAGCAATCATCTCTTTTTCCTTAGCTTAAATACTTCAACAATTATTGTTTTCAAGTGGGTCAGAAATCCCTAGGACTGTTTCAGCAAACCTAGATTAGAGGGGGATATTCCATGTGAATTTATGCTGACAGACACAAGGAGATGATAACTTTTGGAGAGAAGCAGTGTTTGTCTGCTAATACTAGACTTTTCATTCATTATGCTGAGGCCAGAAGATTACACCTGATCATAACTGACACAGTGGCTAAGGAGCTCCAAGGACTGGGAGAGTGCAAGTGTTGTGTTACCACAGAATGCAGAAAGTCAGCCAGGGTAATTGATGCAACAATTGGCTAGTTATATTAAAATAATCCCATAGGAAAAACAAACAATCAAACAAAACCCCTGAAACCATGGAATACAACAGCAGAGGAATTAAAGAATGGAATTAGCATTGATGCTGATAAACAGGCTATGAAGGAAGGAAAATCTTACCAGACACATCTATTTATTCTTTAACACAACAAGTGCAACTGTTAATCTGTAAAAAGCTGATTGTCAAACACAGTGGACCATCCAGTATGGGGCTGTTATCCAAATACACAGATCCTCAAGACAGTACTAGCTCCACCATTTCTTAAAATTCAGCTAGTGTGATCTCTAGTCTGTAAGATTTAAATTCAGATAACCCCATTAATTGTTTTAAAGACAGTTTCACAACCACAGATTTTCTTCAATTTATTATCTGATATTTGATCTCAAGGTTTTTCTTTTCCTCAGAAACTGAAATATCACACTGGCATGTTAGTCTTTCAGCTACTGTAGTTTGACAAGCATATGGGTACAAGACTGGATAAAAATTGACATTTTGCTAACTTATTTGTTAGGCAGCGACCAAACATTTATATTCCATTTTTAATGATTCCCCACCTATTTCTTCCCACTGTTATTACTTTTCCTTCTTCTGGTTTTCTTTTGTTAGAGTCTGCATTTCTATTGTTTCTTTGTGCTCAGTTTTGTATCTTTCTTTTTTCTTTCTACTTTTCTCTTGCTCTCCACCCTTCTTTCTGCCTCTATTATGCCTCTTTTTTCAGTCAGGTAGCTCCTATTACTATAATACAGTGCAAAAATTTGCAACTGGTTTGGAACTTTATGAATATTTCAGTGTTACACCCAAACCTTGAAACTTATTACTGGAGAAGAATAAGACAGACTGAAACCGAATGACTTTTAAAAAGCACTGCTGTAGAAGCTGAAATTGTAGATCAGCGTGCACTCATAATTACCAGTTATAAACAGATAAAATAAGACAGATAGAAAGAGTTCAAACAGAAGCTTTTTGAATGTCTTATATAACCACTGAATTTTCCAGTGGCTGCACAAAAATTACACCTCCCGGTGACTAGGAGAAACAAAGCCAGTGGTACCGTTGGGACAGAAGGGCAAATATACAAATCGTGACTAGTGCGAAGGGCTGATTTTCACACAATGCAAATTACATAACACTAAAATGCTTTTTGCTTTTGTTGTCTGCACCAGTTTTAAAAGCTCATCTCTCTGAAAGAGGCAAGTCTTAGAGATGGCGCTGAAGTCACAATTCCCTGATTCATTTTAAGGGCCAGATAACAAGTGGTGGTTTTCCTTGGCTCTTCATGTTAAGTGCAAATCAGTCTTCACAATTCTGGGACTGGTAGAGAACAAGGGAGAAAGCTTCTGCATAGCATAGGATTTAACCAGTGTCAGGACCCGAGGGAATGGCCTGAAGTTGTGTCAAGGGAAGTTCAGGTTAGACATTAGAAAAAGGTTCTTCACTCAGAGGGTGGTTGGGCACTGGAACAGCTCCCCAGGGCAGTGATCACAGCACCAAGCATGACAAGGTACAAGAAGCATTTGGACAATGCTCTCAGGCACATGGTGTGATTCTGAGGCATTTCCTGTGCAGGGTCATAGAGTTGGACTCTATGATCTTTGTGGGTCCCTTTCAACTCCGAATATGCTGTGAGATTCTATGAGATTTGATGGGCATGAAGGCAGCTCCCACGGCAAGGAGTTGGGACCTCTGTTGAGTCTTGCTGTTCAGTACAACTCCCATTAGTGAGCTGGGCATGAATGCAGTCATCTGTACTCCCAGAATAAGGGGAGCCTGCTCCAGTCTCTGACATGGTTGGAAACAGAAACATCTTTACAGGCAGATATGAAGGATGCCCCAATTTATACAACACAGTCTAAGAAATGATAAGACTTTGTGTTTGGGAGCTAAGGGGCAGCATTCATGTAGTGACTGAATTTTCATTGACCTACAGACCCTACCAGCTGTGAAGAGAAACTGAAAATGTAAGGCTAACAATGCTGACATTTTCAATAGAAACATATTCTGTTCAGTAGAATAGAATCTGCAAGACTGTAAATGTGAGTTGTTAAGCACTTTTGGAGTGATTCCATTCAGCAGTCACTTACAAAAGAACATTTGTATTGATTCCCACAGGAGAGATTTCAGGAGCAGATCACCAGTTTGTGCAACCTGTACAGTTTAAAAACATCATTTGTGTCAATGGTTCAGTTGTCATATATAACTGTACACTATAGAATTTGGTAGAGTTTATCAGCATGGGAAACCAGTGAAATATATACTCTCAGTTAGGAAAACACTCTGACTTTGGGCTTGTGACTCCCATGAATTATCATTTGCATCTAGTAGCTGAAGGAAACCTTATTCATACCGTCAAGATTTAGCCTTTCATCTGAAATCTCTGATTAGCCCGATTATCTATAGAATGTGGGTAGTTTAAAAAATTGCATAGATTGGTGGAGACTGAGAATAAACACCCAGAAATGCATTGCAGGAAAAAACCATCCAGGGACTTTCAGTAAAAAACAGCCATCAAAAAAAAATAAAATGCAAGAGGTTGGAAGATTGCTGCATATGATATATAACATTACTGTTTCCTAAGGAAATTCCTGGCTGAATTAAGTAGGATTTATTCCTTCATAACTAATTGCATCATCATTGTGAATCTTTTTCATTTTTCCTGCTGCCTCTGGGAAGTGTAGCATGCAGAGAAGAACAGTGAGCCTCAGCAATGAAAAATAAGATTAAGAACTTCTAGGAAAAGAGAGAACAAAGAGGTTAGGGGCTGATTTGAATCCTGCAGTTGACAGAAAATGTAGAGGGGGGGAGATAAAGAAAAATGGAGAAGAGCCAAGGAGCAAGAGGAAACTGCTTTTTTTCCTGTTTCCTGTTTCCTGTTAACCTGACTCATTGGAAGTGCCTCTAGGCACTGAGAGCCACATGCATGTGCAGTGTTCCACAAGCAAGAAGTGAGTATCTCGTCCTTGACATAGACATGTTCAAAAGCACAGTCAGACATTGTCAACAGAGCTATAACATCTAATTATTGAGATGTCTGCCTAAATTTCAAGGTGGGAAGTGAAAGTAATCATAGCATATGAACAAGGCTGATTTTGTGTGCAAAGGAATGCTAATTTTGCTAATTTGGCATAACTGTGGAACCACATTAAGAGCTAGTGAGATAAAACAAGCAGCTAGAGAATCTCCTGAAGTAGATAATTTATTTCTGTATAAGGTTACAATTTGGTTATGCTGATTCAGAAAAATCACAGAAAGACAGGCTGGAAGCAACCTCCAGGGGCCATCCAGTCTGACCCTGTCACCAAGCAGGGTGACCTTGTAAGCTAAATCAGGTTGTTTGGGGCCTTGCCCTGCTCGGTCTTGAAAACCTTCAAGGGCAGAGATTCCACCAACTCTCTGGTCAATCTGTTCACTGTTTAACCACTTTCATTATGATGTTTCCCCCTCCTCTCTTTCATTTCTATACTATGTCTTTTGCCTACACCTACATACACTTTCCTGTCTTCTCTGTCCTGACAGAGATTTCTGCCATCCATTATGCTAAATACAGATATGACAATGTATACTCAAGTGTGTATTCTCAAGTGCTGAGGAAATGAAAAATGTAAGAGAGGGTATTTGGGGATGCTCTTGTGAGACCCCACCTGGAGTACTGCACCCAACTCTGGGGCTCCCAACATACAGAGGACATGGAAGTGTTGGAGCTAGTCCAGAGGAGAGCCACGAAGATAATCAAAGGGATGGAACACCTCTTCCATGAAGACAGGCTGAGAGAGTTGGGTTTGCTCAGTCCAGAGAATAGAAGGCTCTGGGGACACCTTATTCCAGGGCACCTACAAGAAAGCTGGAGAGGAGCATGCAGTGTTGGG
>NW_008664420.1:0-793 GCF_000695815.1 Acanthisitta chloris | reverse complement strand
GGTTGGAACTAAGTAATCTTTAAGGTCACGTACAACCTAAACCATTCTACGAATCTCTTATTAGCTGTTGCCTTACAAGTCCTAAAATTAAGCTCCTTCTTTGCCATGCACAAGAATTTTGTAGGCCTTGTAAAGCTGATTATTTAAAGAAAAGTATCATTGAAAGAATTAAGAACAGCTGAGCTGAATTGCAAAAACTCACCACATTAGACAAGGTCTGTACCAGGTCTGTAGCAGCCATATTTATAGCAATGCATGCATTTTGGCATTTTAAGAGTGGCAAAATTTTGATTTCTCTACTGTTTCAATATGACAAAAGTGCTTTCTTTACAAGGAGAAAGAAGTTACTCAACATGAAAGCCTTGTGATTTGAAAAAGGAAATGGCCTTTTAATATTGTGATATAGCCAAAATTATTCAGAAAGGCAGGACAAGGTACATTCTGTTTCCTCACTTTATCGAAAAATTGAAATTTTTATAATCTGAAGTATTTACCTGTTTGTTTACCCATCTACAGCTTATGAGGGGACAACTGCATGAACTTAGTCCACAAATACCAGATATAACAGGTGGGTTAACTTTTAAACCTCTTTCATTTTTCCAGAATAAGCAGTGCCTTTTTTTCTGCTGCAGTATGTTTTTTCTCTTTCCCCCAGAATCTGCTGTCCCCGTTCCCTATCCAAATAAACAAAAGAGTTGTTTGATGTAGTATTGCAATATTCTTGTGGACTGACAGGTTCACTTGCCTGCAAAACCACAGCAGACCCACACAGAGGCAAAATCCTGCACATGCA
>NW_008664419.1:0-853 GCF_000695815.1 Acanthisitta chloris | reverse complement strand
CAGGTGCTCCCAGTGCCCCCAGTTCCCCTTCCAGTGCCCACAGTTCCCCTCCCAGTGCCCCCAGTTCCCCTCCCAGTCCCTCCCAGTCCCTCCTAGTCCCTCCCAGTGCCTCCCAGTGCCTCCCAGTGACTCCCAGTGCCTCTCCAGGTGCTCCCAGTGCCCCCAGTTCCCCTTCCAGTGCCCACAGTTCCCCTCCCAGTGCCCCCAGGTCCCCTCCCAGTCCCTCCCAGTCCCTCCTAGTCCCTCCCAGTGCCTCCCAGTGCCTCCCAGTGACTCCCAGTGCCCCCAAATCCCCTCCCAGTACCCCCAGTTCCCCTCCCAGTGCCCCCAGGTCCCCTCCCAGTCCCTCCCAGTCCCTCCTAGTCCCTCCCAGTGCCTCCCAGTGCCTCCCAGTGACTCCCAGTGCCCCGTGCAGGTGCTGGGCCATTACCTTCGCCGCCAGCAGGACCCTGAGGATTTCATCCGGGAGATCAAACTCATCGCCAGTGACCCCGACGAGAAATTCTTCTTCAACGTGACGGACGAGGCTGCGCTCAGCGACATCGTCCAGGCCCTGGGGGACAGGATCTTCGGCCTGGAGGGTACGGGAATTCCGGGAAAAGTTGGGAATTCCGACTGGGAGAGCAGCTGAGGGAATGGGGTCACCTTCCATCCTATACTGGGAGTCATTGGGGATGGGATAGGGAGCACTGGGGATGGGATGATGGGCACTGGAGATGGGATGATGGGCACTGGGAGCACCTGGAGAGGCACTGGGAGTCACTGGGGGAACTGGGGACACTGGGAGCACCTAGACAGGCACTGAGAGTACTTTGGGGGGGACTGAGAGCACTGGGGATGGGATGGGGAGCAC
>NW_008664418.1:1562-2429 GCF_000695815.1 Acanthisitta chloris | reverse complement strand
GAGTAAGCACAAGCAAATTCCCTTCCCAAAGTTCCTGAGCCCTTTGGGCTCCTTGAGGTGCTCCCCTCAAGGGAAATCTATGCCCAGGGCTTCAGACCAAGCCAGACTTCTAGAGGAGGTCACTCTCTGCCTTCCCACTTCTTTCCAGCTTAGACTTCGCCTCTCAATCCACTACCCTCATCCATCAGATTTTTGGGGGACTCCTGAGATCCAGAGGTGAGTTCCCACAACTGCTGCTCTCCTTGGCCTTGTCTGTGCCCTTGTGTGTGCGTGTGCCCAACAGCTGCTCCTGGCACTGGCAGCACAGGCCCCCATGGCTCAGCTTTTCCCTTCCCCTTCCAGTCCCCTGCCCCAGCTGCCACGCTGTTTCTGATTCCTACGAGCCCTTCCTGGATGTTCCTTTGGATATCAGAGTAAGAGGCTTTGCAGCTGTGCTTCAAGATGTGCCCAGGCCCCTGGAATTTTCCAGCGTCGACACTTGTCTTACCCATGCCTCCCACCAGTCTCTCCTGTGAGCCCAAGAGCTCAGGGTAGTGCCCTTCTGCAGAGACTGTAGTGGCACTGGTGTCCCTGTGGGGTTGGCTTGGAGCTGGACAAGCAGCATTACCCCCTCTGCACCCCTCCTCTGCCTTCCCTCGGCCCTCCCTCATGCCTGCCTGGCTCCCAGGCTGATGGCTGGAGTGTTTTCACCCCTGATTCCCCTGTGCACTCTTGGGAGCTGAACTGAGTGGTGGCACAGAGAGGGAGCTCTGGGTGGCTCTGGGAACCCCTTGGAACATGAGGGGAACGTTCAGGGTCAGCTCTTGGGAAGCCTTTGGGCGCACTGGCATCTCTGCATCCGCCTGGGGCAGGGGCGTCATTTCGAAC
>NW_008664418.1:0-1482 GCF_000695815.1 Acanthisitta chloris | reverse complement strand
GATGATTTCTGACCCGTCTGAACACTGAGCCTGTGTGAGGGGCTGGTGCCATTGGCCAGAACCATCTCCTCGTGGGGGCCGTCAGGCATTGGTAGGGGGTGCCCAGGGACTGCTGGACTTAGCATCCCTGGAGGTGTTCAAGAACCAACTGGGCGTGGCACTTGGTGCTCTGGTCAGCTTGACGAGGGGGTGACGGGTCACAGGTTGGACTCGATGATCCTGGAGGTCTTTTCCAACCATCGTGATTCTGTGAAAGCTTGTGTGGCCCCTTGGGGGAAGGTCAGATGCACTTCAGCCCTGGGCTCTGTGCTTGGGTTCAAGGTGCAAGCAGAAAGTTGCCGCCGCCAAGACATTCACGATCCATCGTGCCCCCAAGGTCCTCACGATGTGTCTGAACAGGTTTGATGGTGTCAGCAACATGAAGATCGACAAGGTGCGTGCACACCTGCAGTGCCACTGTCTCTGCCCTCAGCAGATTCCCCAAATCTCTGCCATTCCATGTGGTGGATCAGGACCTCTCCTGAGCCCTCCCAATCTCTCCACAGGCTGTGCAGTATCCCGAGTTCTTGGATCTCTGCCCCTACATGTCTCAGGCTGATGCAGAGCCGCTTTTCTACTCCTTATACGCTGTCCTGGTGCACTGCGGGATCAGCTGCTATGAAGGGCACTACTACTGCTACACAAAGGTTAGGAGCAGCTTCTTCTCTCCTGGGGAACAACGTGTGCTGGGGAAGCCAAACCTTCCCAGAAGTGGCATGACAGCCAAGGCTTTGGGGTACAAGGTCTTCTGGGGGCGCTGGGCTGGCTTGGCTTTGGCACACTCTGGGTTCTGGCTCTGCTTTTGGGGACAAACCATGCCCAGCTCGGTGCCTTTTGTTCCAGGCCAGCAATGGACTGTGGTACTGCATGGATGATGAGTCTGTGGAGCTCTGTGGCACCAGCATGGCTCTCAGGCAGCAAGCCTACCTGCTGTTCTATGCCAGGTGAGAGGCAGCATCCCAGGGGTTTCAGAATCCATTGCCTTTTCCTGCCTTCACCATTTCAATTCTTATGGAGAGAAGGGGACTGGAAGGGCCTCCAGTGAAGCTGAGACTGCTGGAGGTCTTTATCAGGGACTGCAAGGCCAGGATGAAGGGGGAGAGTTTGCACCTGCCAGAGGACACATTCCATTAGATCTTGGGCGGGACTGAAAGGCCAGGATGAAGGGGGAGAGTTTGCACCTGCCAGAGGACACATTCCATTAGATCTTGGGCAGAAATTCCTCCCTAAGCTGTGATCCCTCTGTTTGTCTCCAGATGCTCTGACGTGCCAAGTGGAGAAAGGGCTTCTCCCTGGCCAGCACCATCCTGTGCCACTTCCTCCCTCAGCCCAGGGACAGCTGGCAGTGATCCAGCAGGTCCTGGGGCTCCTCAGTGGCTGCCTAGGAACACTGAGGTAAGTCTGGGGAGAGGGGTCAGGGCCCCAGAGGGGCAGGGGATTTGT
>NW_008664417.1:0-884 GCF_000695815.1 Acanthisitta chloris | reverse complement strand
TTGATCTCTAGCATTAGAGCAAGTAATAGAGAGAGAAAAAAAGCCCCAAATGTTTCAAGCACAGAGTCCTCTGTGCCTGAAACCATATATATTTTTGAAAGTATTCAAAATGATAGTGCTTAGGCCACCACAGCTACAGCAGCTCTTCTCAATGCTTTAGTAGTCCAATGGCCAGGTACTGAGTTTGTTGTGATCATGGCCTGCTGCATCAGTTTCCATGCTCCAGAAAGAGCTGCCCAGGTGGCCTGTGCTGACACATGCATCCATTTCTCAAAAGCAGGGAAGGGAAATGCCACAGGAAGCACAAATGGCATTATAATCTGATTCTTCAGGTACATATCATACTTGGGGTGCCCAAATACTGATGTGCAAGATGTCGTTTCTCAGCCTTTTGTCAAAAGGGTTAAAAAACTTGTACCCCTAACAAATTCCTTTCTCCATAACAGTTCAATAAAACAGAGCACAAGTATTTTGAACACTTTTTAAAAGCTGTTGAGATAACAGGTGTCATGATCCTTTCTCTTGTCATAACCCTGCTCGTTCATGATTATGGCTTACCCTGGCAGACAAGATCAGTCATAAACAAGGAAAAGATAAGAGCAGCACTATCCCTCTCTCCTTGTACCCTTCAAAAAAAGAAAATAAAGGGGTGTTCTTTAAAGCTGCATTAAGAGTTAACCTGTGTAAGAAACCAAACTGCTCAGTGTAAATTCATAATATCTTTGTACATCTGTTGATGTTTGGTTAATGTTGTCAGGCAAAGGCAAACGTGCTCTTTCAAAACCTATCCAGGATTCCTAGTGGATCAAATTTTTCATTATCTTTTGTAGCTTGCAGGCATATGTGAGACTTAAGGCGTTAAGGAAACAATCAGGAAAGATCCA
>NW_008664416.1:16132-20846 GCF_000695815.1 Acanthisitta chloris | reverse complement strand
CAGGATTTAAATTCTTCTGTTCTCACATTGAGCCCTGGGAGAGCTCCTATGTGCGAGCTTATTAGCAGTTATTACAAATAGTATAGGGCAACCTCTGATTTTCTTTCATAGTCACATCTATTTTTGGATTTGTTTGAAAAGTACATGAGAAAACCACTGCAATAATGTGCTGATTTTTACTGCAAGTTATACTGCTTGCAATTAGTAAGCATTCTTCCTGTTCCACTGTTCTGCACCTTCTGCAATCTGTATAAGCACCAACTGGGAAAAGACATTTCCAACTATTTTGCTTCTACCTTGTGTGGCATCCTTGTCTCTCTTTAATGATTTTGTTTTTTCTATAGTGCAGTAGGAATATTTCCTAGCGTGTATGCGAAATGCAAATATTGAAAATTTTGGTTTTGACAAGTGTATAGTCAATTTATGTCCAAATCGTGCAGAGCAGGATGTTGTTCCAATTGTATGAGAGTTCAGGTTGGCTTCAGAATTGTCACAAGTAGTGTGCAGGCAAGTTTGTGACCCATCATGAGAGAGACCTGCATAACATCCTGAATAATTTTTATGTTCAGGGTGGGGCAGAGTGAACATAGCATTCTTGGGACAGTGGTGAGTGGTCTGTATCTATCCAAGCAATATCCAATAACCAAGCAACGCTTTTGAACTAACACCGCGGACATATTTGGAAACGTTCTGGTCTATAAAGTTTAAAAGTCTTTTTGGTAAATATTCATAATGTCTATGTACCATAGGATTTCCTAATTAACAAAGCTGAATCTCCTCTGTTCCTTGATGCCATATTGAATATGTTAAGAGGTGGCTAAGATGAGCTGCCAGAAGTTGGAATGTGTGTGGGGGCAGAGGATCATCTGCCAAGGGCAGCAGAGCAGCTCTCTGAGTATTTTAAGTGGTGAAGTGGCAATAATTGCACGATGGACGACAATGTTGTCAATGACCCAAACAAATGGTTTCATAACTGCGAAGGATTAAGGCCTGATGTAGAAGAACTGCACCGTGACGTGCTCTATGCTAATAGAAAATGTTTAGGTGATTTAGTTTTTTTCTGAGATCAAGACAACTGGTTCTGAGCAGTGGCATCAGTTGTAAGTCACTTTCTGGACAATCCTTGACAATTCAATGTGCATATTTGATGTGACTCCTTGGGAAATGCTATCCAAGCAATGCTAAATGTATAAACAGGGCAGAACTTGGTTGTGGGGCGTTTGATCCCAGTATTGGTGACTTTATAGTTAAGTGGTGAAAGGATTGTAAAAAGATTTTGCTAAAATAGTGTATCACCAAGAGTAGAGAGAGTGTACATTGAAGAAGCAGAGGAAATGTGCCCCTTTGGAGAGTGCCTCTCCAGCAGTGTCTAGGATTTTTATTCTCTACTTTTGGGTGTTTCTGATTCTCCTGTAAAAATGAAAGGAGGAATAGTTTATTTATTTCTTTTTACACTCCTGTGCGCATATGCATGAGGAAAATCCTGAGTAAAATGTATCTTTACTTTGGAATGTCTTGCAACTGGATGTCTATCAGAGTCTGTATTTGTAACTAATGTGCAGGTGGAAACATCATAACATGTACAGTATAGACATGGTAAATTGCTTTCCTGTCCAATCTGGATATCCTTTGGGAAATTACATGTCCCTGGGAACCCTGTCTGCCAAGAGGGCTGTGATGCTGGGTGAGTGACTTCTGTGCTGTGAGTAAGCCAGAATTTACAACTCCTAAGTTTCTGCTTGCCAACCATTTGCCATGGAATGTTGACTGCTTCCCCCAGCAAGGTCAGAGACTTCTCCTGAAATGGGTTCCCAAGCCTAAAAGCATTCCCTTTAGGACACAGAGGGGAAAGGTAGGAAAGCAATTGCCATTCACTTCTCAGTCACTCCAAGTGATGGAGTGGGTGGTGACAGCAGTCCCCACTCACTGAGTCAGTGGAACAGCCATTGGAAACCCCCGTGCTGCTGCCCCTCAGGTGCTGGGCTGGGCTGGTTTCAAGGATTTTCAGTTTCACTAGCTGCCAACAGCTCTGCAGGCGAGGAAGCACAGTGCCTGAGGGGCAGATCGCTGTGAAGCTCTTGTCAGAGTGAATGCAGTTGCTGTTTCACTGCACCTTTCTGCTCCTTCACGTGAAGTTGCAAGAGGGGCGTTTTGTTTTCTCTGGGGCCAGGCTTCTGCCACAGGGCCTCAGGGTGTCAGGATGCTGGTGAGGGTGAGACTTGGCTGAGACAGGAGAGAAAGGGTGTGAGCGGCGGGTGAGAGCTGTGCCCCTCGGTGATCCCCTCTGCTGGCTGCCCTCTCTGAGGGGAATGGCTGATGGTTTCTGTGTCACACTGTTGGGACTTTGAAAGCAAACCACCAAGGCAGAGGAACCAATCATCTGAGCTTCCAAGGGAAAGAATTGTAATCTGTGCTTCTATTTGCTTATTATTCTAGAAAAACAGCATTTGTGCAGAGTTCCACAGCTGGTTAGAGATGTTCATTTGCACATGAGGGTGAGGGAAAAGGCAGGATTGTAGCCCGACAGGCAGTGAAGCTCAGCACGGGTCTCTTATTGCAGGTCTGTGCTCAAATCCTATTCCTTGAGAAGATTATGGCCTATTTCCTTTTCCCCACAGTGGAATTGGAGTCAGGATTTAAAAGAACATCTTGTTTCTTTCTACATTATGCCAGTGTGTTGGACCATTACCATGAGCCATTTGTGTTAGAATACTCTGCTGTTTTCGTTGTTAGGGCAATATTACTTTTACCACAATAGCAATGTAGCAAAAACAGTGTTATAGAAACAAGTTGCTTACATGGTGTATTGCACTTTATCAATGACGTTTCAAGTAGTTCAATGAAATTTTTTCCTCAAATGATTTTTGTAGGTGTAAATAAGCATTAAGAATGAAATCTTCCAAAAAGACAGTGCTGGGTACACCCAAGGTTGCCTTCTGTCACGAGGACATTCCAGGGCAGGGTGCACTGCAATTAAAAGCATTTGTGCTTTGCACTGAATTTCTGCAACTTGCAATAGACTCATTTCAAGACTCTCAAGCAAGAAAGAGTCAAGACATAGGTAAATAGCTATTTAGTCTTCTGTCTGTCCTGGTTTGCAACCACCTGGTTCTGTTTATTAACCCTCAGTAGAAATGAGAAGCCTGTAAATGTACTGGGTCTAAGTATGCTTCAATTAGGATTAGAGATAGTATTGTTATACCTTCTTCCTATCAAATGGACTCTGTTTTTCTTCATGGAATTTCCCTCTTGGAAAGTTTTGTGATATCTTGTCACATATGATGTGGTAAAGTGTGACCCAAGATGTCTGCAGGAAGAAGTTATTCCTCAGTTTATCAGGATTCATTCTAGGAAGGTGTAATTTTGTGGTATCAGTATTATCTCACTGTTAAGCAAATTGCTGTGGCAAAGAACATGTCTTGCTACACAAGTAATGAAATTATGTCTACAAGTGGCCATTTCTCAGCCACACAATGGCTGGAGGTAATTCAAGGGAAGTGTATGGGATAAAGACTGAGTAACCTGTGGTTCGGCTAATTTATGCTGTGTGAATTTAGCTCTGAGTTTCTTCCTTAGCACTTCTTCATTTGAAGGGTTTTACAAACAGATTCGTATTTCCTGGGTTTCCCTTTGTACTGTCCATTGCTCAGGAACTCAAAACACTTCTGCTTAAATCAGATAAGACTTGGGGTGTTAGGAAAGTTTTTTTCCCCTAGATTTTAGCTATTCCTTCGAATGACTTTTCTTGGTGGTTTCTATTTTATGATGCACAGAGGAGGTAATTGCCTTTACCAACAATCTGGTTTTAGTCCTTTAGTCCTTTGTGCCCAGGAGATGGGAGGAATGAGGATGATGTGGCATTCTGGAAAGGTGTGACGTTATTATATTGGCCTTTGAAAAATACTTTATTCACATACTGTTCTGTGAAATGCATATTTTGCTTTTATTTCTATAAAAATCTAAGGAAACCTTGTTGCAAGGCAGTCTGAGTGGATGAAGCTTTCCTGGCTGCACAGCTATAGGAGTCTGTTTTGACAAACAAGCATGTGTCACACTAACCATTACATTCTCTTTCTCCAGGTAATTGTGCAGCTAATTGTTAGGGGGGGAGTCTCAGAATTTTCCAGAGGAGTTTTTTTACTTTTTGCTCAAGAAGAGAGTCCTGCACAATGAGCTCTGTGAGATTAGGTACAAATTGATACGGAAAAAGACACTGGAATTGTGAGTATAGGCTGAATCAGTGTTTTGATGCTGTGCTGAAATACAGCTAAGTCTTGGCTGTCCTCTATCGTCGACATACAGAAACTTCAACCTTCAACGGAATGACACTGAGCTGATATTGCCTGAGCATCAGGGGATTCCGTGCAAGGTGTGCGAGAGTGTCAGTTAATTTACAGGGATCCAGTGACATTTAATCTGCTCGTTGCCCCCTGCTAGCTCGGGCTGTGCTCGGTCGGGACTCCCCGCAGGTCATTCCGGGCACAGCCTGGAGGTGTCACAATTGCCCCACGTTCCAAGGACGTGTCCCCAAACCGGTGTCGCTTGTACAGTCCTGCTCTGCAAGCTGCAAATTGCCATACACACACACACACACACACATATGTATATATGAATCCTTTACATAAATTATAGCTTTCAAAAAAGGTCATTTAACACCAGGAAAGGGGGAGAGAAAACAGAACTAAGCAGAGACCGTCTTGTAATAGGACAAGAG
>NW_008664416.1:13645-15763 GCF_000695815.1 Acanthisitta chloris | reverse complement strand
CAGAAACTCTTTCCGTAGGGAAGATCCAAAAGGATGTAAACCGGCACATTATTCATGGCTGGGGCTTTTCTAAATGGACCATATTCTTGGAACTGCATCTATTATGCCTGGAACATGGCCAGTGCCAATACAAGGACGGGAAGGAGAGAGGAGGTGATGTAATTTACACTAGGATAGCATCAATTCCGTTTCTGGCATAACCCTGCTGTCACCAGGATCTTCTCAGAGATTCTTTTGGGATGGTGTTTCCCTTATTAGGTTTGTGCTCTGGGAAATGTGCTCTGCCCTTTGTGTCTCTTCTGCCAGCCAAGGCTGTGGTGTTCTAAGTGTTCTCTTTGTATATGAATTTGGGTTTTGTGCTGTCTCTGCAGAAGAATACTAGAAAATTGTAATCTGTCTACAGAACTGTGTATTATAAATTCAACATTGTATTAGAGGGTAACATTCCCTAAGCTTGAAATGGTAAATAATTAAAGAGGTCTTGTTAACAGGACTTTAAAATATGAATCAATTATAATAATGAAATAGATGCTTTATCTGAGGTTCATGTATTACAGCTTGTGTTAGTCAGCTCCTCATACCTGAGCTTTTTTGAGACCTGTGGTTTATTTGTGAGAATGATTGTGATGAGTATCAGCAGTATCTGGTTTAGAATCTCTTTGCAAGCCTCCCCTTGATAGCCCAATGGCTCTTAGAGATTGCAAGATTCAATGCTGTTCCTAAGAAGGCATTGGAATGAACACCACGGACTTAGGTGGAAAAATTCTGGTCTGTACAGGTGAAAAATCTGTTTTGTAAATGTTTATAAAGTCTAAGTACCACAGGATTTCCTAATTGAAAAAGCTGAATCTCCTCTGTTCCTTGATGCCATATTGAATATATTAAGAGGTGGCTAAGAAGAGCTGCCAGAAATGGGAGTGTGTTTGGGAGCACAGGATCATCTGCCAAGGGCAGCAGAGCAGCTCTCTGGGTATTTTCAGTGGTGAATTGGAAATAATTGTAAGATGAATGACAAGTGTTGTGGATGACCCAAAGGAATGGTTTGGTAACTGGGAAGGGTGGAGGCCTGATGCAGAACTGCACCATGTAGTGAGCTGTGCTAATAGAAAATGTTTAGGTAATTTAGGTTTTTTTCTGAAAACAAGACAACTGGTTCTGAGCAGGGGCTTCGGTCGCTAGTCACTTTCTGGACACTCCTTGATGATTCAATGTTAATATTTGACATGACTCTTTGGGAAACCCTATTCAAGGAATGCTAAATGTATAAACAGGGCAGAAGTTGTTTGTGGGGCATTCAATCCCAGTATTGGTGATATTACTATTAAATAGTGAAGTGACTCTAAAAAGATTTTGAAAAAATAGTGTATCACCAATGATTTCCTAATTGACAAAGCTGAAGCTCCTGTAGTACTTGATCCAATATTAGATGCTTTAAGAGGTTGCTAAGAAGAGCTCCCAGAAGTGGGAGTGTGTGTGTGGGAGGGCACAGGATCATCTGCCAAGGCCAGCAGAGCACCTGTCAGAGTATTTTCAGTTGTAGACCTGAAACAATTATAAAATTTCAGTGCTTAATATTGTAGATGACACAAACTAATGGTGTAGAAACTGGGAAACATGAAGGCCTGATGCAGAATAACTGCACCTTATAGTGAGCTGTGCTAATAAAAACATTTTCTTACTGCTCTGTGTAACTTACAGTATTTCTGGAGACAAGACAACTGGTTCTGAGCAGACAATTTTGTTAAAAGCTACTTTCTGATCAATACTTGACTTTTTTTTTTGGTTGACAAGAATGTGTGTTCCTGACCCTACTTTGCAGTAGTGTTATCCATAGCCAGAAATGAATCAAGACTGGTGCCTCCGTTGGTTCTGCCCAATTGGTCTTTCCCAAATCTGATGTCCATCCATATGGAATTGCTCATGCAGTGTCTGTAGTGCCTTTTGTTCAGCTCCGTTGACTTGCTTTTTCTTTTTGTGTTGCCTTAACCCACTCCGTGCTGCCCATGCCTTGCCAATAATTGAGGAGAAGTCAATTTTAGTTGAACTAAAGGTCTTTTCCCCCCAGGCCTGAGGGAGAGACGAGAAAGCAGAGAACTTCCTGTGATAGAACAAGAGTGG
>NW_008664416.1:9458-13622 GCF_000695815.1 Acanthisitta chloris | reverse complement strand
TCATAGATGAGCTCAGAGAAGATGCAGATGTCAGCATGCACATTGTTCCTGTTTGTTTTTTTCCTGTACCATATTCTTGGTGCTGCCTATGTTATACCTGGAACATGGCCAGTGCCAATATAGTGATGTGAAGGAGGTGCCTCCTGAGGCAGTGGAATTTCCCCTAGGATAGCATCAACAGTGACAAGGTCGGAGTCTCTGGCTTTGCTTTCTCTTCTGTCCTTTATCCCATAGTAAACACATTTAGAGGTGGTTAAGAATTGCACCCAGGTACTGGCATGTGTGGGGAAACAGCATCATCTGCCAAGGCTGGCAAAACACCTCTCTGAGTTATTTTCAGTGGTGAACTGGAAATAATGATAAAACTGCCATGATTGATATTGTGGGTGGCACAAATGAATGGTTTGGTAACTGGGAGGGATGAAGCCCTGATGCAGAATAACTGTACCATGTAGTGAGCTGTGCTAATACAAAACATTTCTTACTGCCCTGTATAATTTAATTTTTTTTTTTTTTCTGGGAACAAGACAACTGGTTCTGAGCAGGGGCTTTATTTACAAGCTACTTTCTGAACAATACCTATAAATTGAACATGCATGTTTGATATCACAAAGAAGACCCAAGTGATGCTAAAGGTTTTTTTGCCTTAAAAAGAAGTCACTCTAACTGTATTATAGTTTGGGTTCCTTTAAGAACTGCCTTTAAGTACTGTGCTGGGGTTCATAGTTTCTTACAAGGTTCCTGACATTCATGTGTTTTGAGTGTATTAAAAATAATAGTGTCTGTGTAATGGACTCAAAACATTCGCTTCATTTTTCATTTGAGACTTCCTCACATCTTTGGTGTAGTTGCTTGAAATTTGATCTTGTTTATGATTTCAGCAATGATGCACCCAGGTCTTGTTATCAAGGAGAAAGCAGGTAGTTAGGTTTGGTTTCATTCTGCCGGCTGGTAGAGAGCACTTGATTTTCTCTGTCTTCAGGAACTTTATTTCCTCCATCTTCAGCAGCGGGTCTGTATGTACAGTAGTGTGCACAAGGTGCTGTAGATAAGGACAAACTGGAGATGGCAGCAAACACCTTTGCTGTAAGCGGGAGGGAAGTTTGGGGCTAGAGCAAGATGACTGCAGTTACTGGCTATTTCAAAGGATTCCAGGGGTAGGAGAGTGAAAACTGGATTTGCAGAAACTTAAGTGAATGTGTGTGTTTCTTGAAATGCTGTGAGTAATCTCTGTATGGGAAAAAGGAGGTAAATATACACACTTTCTCTGAATGTTGTATTTATACTTCTGTTTCTTGATGCTAACAGCTGTCTTTCATATGGCTCTCATTTAATAAGTAAGTGTTTTATTTTGGAGCATTTGTAGGAAGCAGCTTATTTGAGAGTGAATTAGAACAGCCAATAACCCACTAACCTCCTTCCCAAGTGAGCTTCAGTCTGTCTCTTCTATTCACTTAGCATCATAAGAACAGTAGTTTTCTAGCAGTAAGTTTGTTTGGTTTGTTTTTTTTAGACTCTTCTTCTCAATATTTGAACAATAAAACAGGTAGATCTAACATTGGTCCCATGCATAAAGCTGTGAAGTGCAGATCAGTGGTGGCAATAACTGTTTCAATAGAGAGGCCATTTTACATAGTGCTATGTAATATGAGATTGAGGTAACAATAATCACAAGTTGTTCCATTGAAATTCACTCTGAAGATGCTCCAAATGAATGTGGAGCCATCCACTTTTTCCTGAATACTGAAAAAAGAAAGTGAGGTTGGTAGAGAAGTGTCCAGAGAGTAATGAAGGGATTCAGAGTAAGTTGGCAGCAGACTGAAATGTATGGGCTTGGGTTGTCTTCATTTTTGCTTCCATGGGTTTTATTTAGTCCCACGATGAACTATGGCCAAATCAGACTGACTGTGATGTGGAGTTCAAAAGACTGTTGCTGCAGGAGAATGAATGAGCATTCTTGGGAAAACTATCCTAAAAGATTCTAAGAGACAGAATTTGCAGTTGTATCTAAATCTACAACATTTTATCTCTTTTTTTTTTTTCTTTTTCATTTGAGTTAATAGTAGTTGTGGTCAGAAATCCTATTGCATTCAGCAAAGATTATATGAATGTGTTTTCTGGAAAATCGGTCATACCTTCCTGAATAGGCGAACTGTAGAGTAGATGCCACTTTTGGTATCATTTAGGGAGTATGGAGGAGGAATGCCATGGAAAACTGTAATTTCTAGAAAAGAGAAACTCAATTTTTTTCAGGCTAAGTCTGTTTCTGCTATATTTATCTTCAAACATATAACCACAGCCAGCAACCAAACTATGCACAGCCCCAGAAATGTGAATGGTTTTGGTATCTGGACTTTTTTACAGGAATTTAGGGAATGTTGGTAGATAACTCCAGTTGTTTTCTGTGTGCAGCCTCCCTCTGCCCACAGTGCTCCAGGTGGCTGAGCTTGCAGTTGGCTGTGAAACAGAAGTTGAGGAGTTGGTGCAGTGCTGACTAAGCTGAGTTGCTAAGTGTGTCAAAACCAGATGTGTTAGGTTGAATCCACCTGTCTGTCTCTGGCTTTCTGGTGCACTCAAACCATCAGGTTTTTCCAGCTGCAGAAGGTTTTCAGTCACTGCAATTCCCACAAGTTCTTGGTAATACAGTTAGATACAGAAGTTCCTATCTATACCCAGAGATATGTCATTTACACAAGTATATTGCTGCTAAACCAGATCCAAGGCAAGTTTTATACCTGCATACTGGCAAAAAGGATCTACTGATACCACCTAAACATGAATATAGTCTCTGTGAAGTTCATCAGAGTTGTTTGCTTTAAACCAACATAAAGTAATATTAATGTTAATCTAAGCAGCTTAATTTGTTTTCTATGAGTTGCAGTTAATGACTGTATTGTATTATTATCAGAGTGATTATACAAATTACATGAACTTTAAAAGAAAGTTCTGTAGTTAGTATTATGCTGCAGAGTTGAGCAGGCTATACTAAATGTTTGTTTTCTGCCCTCAGAAGCAGGGCAGGATGATACTGGTCTATTATAAAAAATATTTGTAAATATTATGTATAAGATAATTTAAACACTTTCATTTGCTCAGTGCCATCAAATCTAATTTTACATTGTAGCTGGAAATTTCTTCTGTAATTGCAGTATGTTCAAATTCTCCCTGTATTGTTTTCAGTGGAGTTTTACATATGGAGTACTGTTGTGACAGCATCTCAAAAAAATGTCTTGGTCTGTAACATCTCTTAATGAAAGTAATGCTGAGCTGGCAGGTGGCTTCTCTGTGAGGCTCTTTTGAGTTTTGTTTTGTTCCTGGTTGTGTTGTTGCTCCTGCTGCTCCCTGCTTGTACAGTCAAGAACGCTGTCCTGGTCACTGTTCTGAGAGGTTCATGTTGTTCATAATCTCAGTAGAAGTCCAGTGGACTCTGGCATGTATGCCAACATCAGCTGATGTCATCTTCTGTCTGGTACCACTGTGGATGGTCTGTGTAGCAGACAGGATCTGTGGTAGTGCCTGTGGCAGGACTGCAATTCTCTCTTTGGGGTGGAAAACTTGGAGCACATACATTTCCTACCTCAGTCACAGTGGCTTGGAAAACTTGTCTCTTTTTGAGCTGGAGAATTGAACTTCATGAAACATATGACATTTTGGATCCTCCTTTGTTTACACAGAGATTTAATTCTGAATATGGAGTTGCCTACCTTCTTTCAGGATAGTCTATCTAGGACTAGAGACTAGTCCTCTGTTGAATAGGAATTTGAAAGGCTAGCAAAAAGCTGATGGTTTATGGGAGTGTTGCTTTCTAAAAATGTAATTTCTTCTTTTCCCTGTCATATATATTTTATTTAGAGAAAGTGCTTCTCTTGGATCATTTAGAAGTCACATGAAATATCCTTATGATAGAGGAAAAAATTAAGTATTTTCTGTCAGTTCTGTCAGCATGTTATTCTAGTCCATTACTGAAAGGAAAATGCTTAAGAGTTTATTAAGCTGCCTGGAAATGAACCTTGTAAATCAGTGAGCACTTTCTGAAGCCTCCTGATCCTAGATTTCCTGTTCTGTACCAAATGGCATGGCACGACATTGTCTGTAGAAACACGTGTTGGAAACATGGCCCTGCAGCACCCACATTGCCAAATCTTGTACCCTGGGCACGTGTTC
>NW_008664416.1:8984-9427 GCF_000695815.1 Acanthisitta chloris | reverse complement strand
GGCTCAGGTCTGCCCCCCATGCCTTACCCAAGCAGGTCACAGGCCCACTATATGAATCCAGCTAATGAATGTCACTGTATCTTACACAGGACAATGGAGCCTGTGGAGATCCTGATGGTTTCTTAGAGGGATTATAATCAGCTTTTGATGAAAAGAGAAAATAATATCTATTTTTAGTTATTGCTTTTAGCTTTGTTTGCATTATCTTGCATACTATGAATTAAATTGTCAGTTTTTCATTTATTATTGCTGTGCCTGTTCTATGTGTATGTGGAATCTTGATGAATAGTTATTTAAATGCATATTTGAAAACTGAAAAGTGCTGAGGAAGCTGTTGAAAGATTTTTATTAACTTATACGGATGTGCATGTGAAAGATTGCACTTTTCAGCACAAGTATTTTGTGCCCAAGCTTGAATGTTTCCATTTCTGCTTTTCCAGGTT
>NW_008664416.1:1740-8663 GCF_000695815.1 Acanthisitta chloris | reverse complement strand
CTCCCACCTTATATACTGAGCATGATGTCATATGGTATGGAATATCCCTTTGGTCAGTTTGGGTCACCTGTCCCAGCTGTGTCTCCTCCAAATCTCACATGCATCCCCAACTTCCTTGCCAGTGTGGCAGTATGGAATGCAGTAAAGGCCTTGGCTCTGTGTGAGCTCTGCTCAGCAATAACAAAAACATCTCTGCATTATCAACTCTGTGTTCTGCACAAAACCCAAACATGGCCCCATACTAGCCTCTGTGAAGAAAGTTAACTCTATCAAACCAGCACAAATGGATTAAGTGCGTTTATTCCCATATAGCTCTTAGGAAAATTTGTGCTCTCCTTCTGCTTAACCATTTACAATACAAGGCTTAGTTTACTAGGTTTTTTAGTGAGGATAAATGAAGAATTAGCAAGGACTCATCATCCTTGAAAACATGTAATTGTTCTTGCTGTGTTCAAGGCTTTGATGAAAAGCATGAGATGGAGCTGCTGGTAAACCATCCAGATTTTAGGGTCCTTGAGGTCTAAATGACACAGATGCTGTCATTGTAAAAGTTGTCTATGTGAGCCAAAGATTTGGTGAGCTTTCTTTTGTTGTTTTGGATTGCATCATCTGGTCATGTCCCTTCACATGTTGTGCTGAAAAGCACACCGTTTGAAAGTTCCAGAATAATTGTGGGTTTGCAAGTCCCATATGCTCAACCCATGAGGTATATATGGTCTTCCTGTGCCTGGCTGTAAGCATATGACTACTGTTGTTTGAATCAGTAAGCTCAAATATGAAAAGCCTTGATCACTTTGAAGCATTTCTTAGAAGGAGGAATGTGAGCTGAGAAGAATACCTCCCATCATTGTCTCATGTTTGAGGGGTGAGGAAGTTGTACACACTGCTCAATCCATTTCATAATACAGTCCTCACTGCAAAGTTAAGAAACAGCTCTACTGTGCTTGTATGTCTGTAGTTTATAATTTAAAACTTATAAGGAAATAATTTCATTTCTGTATTAACTTGCAGACATACTGAGTAATGTAACAAAATTGATTTCATTTATCAGTCTAACCAGAAAGTATTAAGACTGTCAGACTGATGTATAGCATCTAATCAAAGGAAGAACACCCAGTTTCAGATTAATATCATTAACACTTCAATGTTTCATATGACAATAAATCTTCAATGCATCCTAAGTTCTTTGATATTCCAGTGCAGCAATAATCCTCCAGTGGATTTATTAGGATAATTTTAATATGCTTTTCTTCTCAAAGATGGTTTGAAAAGCAAATTATTATGAATGCTGGCATTACAATTAAAAAAAAGTTCTGAAATATAACACCATTTTGATGCTGTAAATTGTTTCACAGTAAGATCAAAAGAGAAGAAAGTCAAAAGAGTATCAAGGGCTGAGGACTTCTTATTTTAATGAATAATTTCCAACCCTTGGGTTGCAGATGCACTTCATTTTGTTGGGGTTTTTTTTGTTTTAGCATAGATTAACTCTTCTATTGTTAGATCTTTGTACTCAAAACCTTTAATTTGGCACAAAGTATACTAGGTTTTGATGTTTCTCTCTACTTGTAAGGACACACTGCATCCATGGTTTTCAGGATTTTGTGGTTCTAATTTCAACCCCAAAGTGAGAAATCTTACTGAACTCATACCCAACACAAACAGGAGTACTATATGAAGATGTAAAAGGGCCACTTTACTCCTCCTTCAAAAACATATGGTTACCAAGAATCTTCCCTGGTTGTCTGTAGTCCTTACTATATTCTGACTGAGTCACAAATCCTAGGAGGACTATCTGGGGAGTGTTACTGATATTAGAGATGCTCTTGATAGCCTGTGTTTTGCTGGGATGTGTAATACAGCCCAAGGTTCAGCATTCACTGACAATAACTGTTAGTCACCTCTTGCACTTGTGAAAGCCTCAGTTCAAATCTGTCTAGAAATTGTTTTCCTGGTAAAATCATTTTGATGTAAATCTAACCCAAAAGGAAATACTATAGTTTCTGGTTTAGAGCAATTTAAAATATTCATAAATGCTCTTTCATATTATTTCTCTTGTTATTTTCCATGGAAGTTTGAGTTCTGCCAAGAAAATGTTGTAGTTTTTCTACAAAGTAATTTTCTGATCCATTACTTTGAATTCAGACAGAATCTGAAGTTATAAATTTTGTACGAGAAAACAATATGCTTTATACATATTCTGTACACAACAGTAATGGTCAAATTATTTTTTTAAGAGTCCATGTAGCTTATTCAAGGAAAAACTGGAGATGTGAAAGAAAAATGCTTAAGAATTTAGTGTATTTTGAGCTGAGTGGACATGTAGCAGCATTGTTATGGAGAAAGGATCCTTCCAAGTTCTCTTCCCCTTAAACTATTCTCATTTCTTTTCACATGTTGCTTTAGGTCAAACACATGTTTTATGAAAATACGCTCAGTTTCTGGTTTGTGAAGTCAGCATGACTCTGAAACAGCTGAAGGAAGAAACATTAAGCTTTGGCTGCTTGTGCACAGCTGAAGGATGTCCAAGGGCTGTACTCAACATAGTGCTGATGCACTCATCTACTACAAATCTACAAGACCCTTGGCACAGCACATTCAACTATCTTTACTCATATATCAATGTGCAGATGGTCAAGCCACAGGGAGGTGTTACAGAGGGAATAAAAGAAGGAAGGCTTTTATTAGCCCAAATTTATTTTTTTCTCCACTAAAGATATTAATGTGCTGTATCATGCTACCACTGCAACATTTATAGACTGTTTATTCCATGCTCCTTTTCCCCCTCTAATCTCTTAATGAATTTTTACTACAACAGTGACAGTAGGTGTGTCCTTCAGTGCATCTTAGGCTTCCATACTCTTAGGTGTACAGATGTTGGTCAAGCATCTGGTAAAACAGGATGTGTTCTACAGAGGTCATGTTCAGTTTTGGGTTGATTTTTTCCCTTATGACTCTGTCTTGTTTGTCAAAATCAAACTGAAGGTGCAAAAAAGATTTCAAGGGGAAGCTGGAAGAGAATGTGCCTTTAAAATCAGTAAATGGTAAAATATGGCACATCTTGTAACATCTCATCCTCCAATGATAATGGCACATGCTAGTACAGCTATTAAGGTTTTGACCTATGCATTTTTAAGACTCAGGTAGCCATCTCCTGTCACCGCAGTTTCATTGCAGAGTTGACCTGGATGAAGTTAGGTTTGTTTGTTATTTTGGGGGGAAAATGGCAAGGGAAGAGCAAAAGGAGCAACTTGATTTTGATGACAACACCAGAGGTGCTGTAAAGATAGGAATGAGGAAAGCACATTCACTGTCCTTTCCATGCTGTTGGTTACAGAAGAAAACTTGCCTTGCTTTTGTTCTGGTTTGGTTTTAGTTAGATTTCAGAGAATGACTTAGGTAAACCTCAGTCTTGATGTCTTGCCTTTGTAAAACACCTGGGATAACTCTGGGATAACTAGCTGTAAAACACCTTAGGAGAGCAATGGAAGACATTAGGAAGTAAATTAATTACCTAGAAGCTGAAATTAAAATGTTGATTCCATGACATAGGAGTAATAACAGCAGACAAGTTGTAACCTTAATTAAAAATGCTTTTGTATTTTAGACTTTGATTTCATTAAGCTCTTGGAATTTGGTCATTCACTGATAAATGCAACATTTTCTTTTATGGGGACTTGATATGGAGTATAAGACCACGTTGGATGAATGATGATCAGAGGTGGAAGGAGGAATAGGAAGAAGGATAATCCATGGTAGGAACTGAAACCACCAAGCATAACTATTTAAAGGGTACGATGCAAACTGTGATCTAAGGCATTATTTTGCAAACTTCTAGTAACATCTCTTTTCTAAATATGAAGTAAATACAATTGATTCATAGGTACCATTCTCATGATGGTAAAGAAGCTATTTTTCATTCATTGGTAAGATTAGCTTTTTGTTTACTCTCCTTGAACACTGCTCTTTGATTCCTGCTTATTTTTTGCACTTCACACTGTTGCTGTTAAAGACCAACAAAGGCAGTATTTTTTTAACCTTTGTAAAGAGCATGATAGTGTCCCAAAATTAATTTCAGTAACTAGTGGTGATAATATTTCTTGTATCTAGTAGGAATGAAAAGGTTGCATTGTGATTTGTGTAGCATATGTCAATGTGGAAAACAGCAGCAAGAGCAGAGTTTTCTTTAGATAGTTTCCACAACAAGACTGTGATCTTGGAACTGTCAAACACTGAACAATTCCTTAAAGGTCTTTATCCCATGTTGAGTTCAGGTGTGGCATTCAGTGAAGTAAGTGGAAATTAGAGGGCTTTGCTAGCTTCCAAGCTTGATCCCATTGCAGTTAGAAGACTAATGAGATTTTAGTTAATCTTTGGTTTTCTTTCTGTTTGGACTTATACTGTTGATACTTGATAAACTAATCACTTTGAAAAAACATAATGGATGCGAGACTGTAAATTTGTATAAGCCAAAGCATATTCCCTACCTTTGACTTTAATTAAGAAACATCATGCACAATATGAATCATTCTGAAATCTATTTGGAGGCAGTCAGAATAATTCATAGCCTTCAGAGTAAACTTTACTGTTCTCATTGGATCAAACCTGAATGGTCCTATCCCCAATCTTCTCTGTCTGTTGTTTAGAACATTTAAAATTATGGATTACTTGAGTAATTACCTTTGATTATATCTTTGAAATACACATTGATATACGTATATTAAAATACTCCAGTGACAACAGTCGTGGCTGTTATTAAGCCATTAGGCCAAATACCTAATGCTTTGCAGTTGAAAAGTTTTTAATAGGCTGTGCATTAGTTGGGCTGTAGTGACTCTGCTCATCCCATCTCAATTTTCTCTGAAATCCTTTTGTCACACCACTGTTGCCAGATGGAGGGGAAAGCTGTAGGGGTTTACACTCCATAAGCAATAGTTCTGCCTTCTGTGATGTGACAGAGAAGAAAAACAGCTCTGTTGAAAAGATTTCAATGGGCTAGGACTTGTCCAGATACGGATTTCATAGCACATCTGATCCTATTTTGTGTTCTCTTCTATATGATTCTTCTTTGTAGTGCCCTTACAGTGAAGTTATGCTGGTTTTGTGACTGAGATAGAACAGCAGTTCCCCCTTATATGTGTCACTTTTATAATATTCACTGTCAGGGGCAAAATCTGTATTCACTTCCATGGGAATAGAATGAGCTGTGGAAAGCTGATCCAGCAAAGAGATTTCCACTGATCCCCCCAAAGGGTACCTGAGCAGATTCTGAATAAGCACATCCTTGAAGTCAAATATCCCTGACAAAAAAACCCCAAACGCACACATGGACTTTTTTCTAAGGTATTTTCTCATGAGTATGTTCTATACCAAAGCTTGTATTGCAGATGATAATCTCCTGATGTGCAAATACTTCAGGTGTGATCCTGTTAGAGATAACAGTTGTTAGTTGTAAAATAAGTAATATATTGATATAATATAACCTCCAACTATTTTGGACAGACCCAGGTGTTCTCACAATATAGAGCTTGGTTACCAAGCACTTGGAAATACTACACACTTCCAACTGCAGAATAATAAGAATTATTTCATTTGTCAAAATAAGCGAGGAAATCTTTGTGCAAAATAAGTTGGAAGCCTCTTCTGTCAACACAGACAGTGCAACCTTTATAAACAGCAGCTATTAAAAAATGCAAGGTTCTTATGATTCTACGTAACTAGGCAAAGAGTTTTGTTAAAAATGTGCTAAGAACTAAATGGTAAATATAACCTTTGAAGTGTTGCATATTATGAAATAAATTGAGGTGTCTTGGCTACCTGCAGCCATTTGAGATGCCCTGGGATATGCAAGATATCTTTGCATGGGACAGGTAGATACAGTATGGGGCCCATTGGTTGATAGAAAGATGGAGATCAAATGGTACAAAAACTCTCCTTTTCCAATTGTGATGTATTAGCATATTTATTATTTTTCTGTGCATGCCTACTCCATATTATTTTGCTTGTACAGGCACTACTTCTTGTACCAAGTGTGATTTAAAAGGTTAGTTATTATTTCAGTTCATAAAAATAATGCAAAAACCAGGAAACAACAATTCTTTTAACCACTATGAGAGGTATTGAACTGCATTTGAAAAATAATGTACTTAGATTCTGTTTATGACTCATAGCAATCAAGAAGATACTCTATATTTTATAGTACTTTTCTCTCTATGATTAGATTATGCTGCAAATTGATTTCTTAGTTTTAATCTATATAATTAAAGTTGTAACATGGTCAGAAAAATATATAAGAAGATATAATGATTCTGGATCAAACTAAATGAAAATTGGGAAATTTCACAAGTCAATGGAAGCAGAGACAGAAAAGAATGCTGTGGTGTCCCAAATGATTTAAGAATATACCTAAGGTTTTTGAACATGTAGAAATTGAAATGCATCTCTTCAGATGACTCTGTAACTAAAAGTGCACATAACAGTTTAAAAACTTAAAGTCAAAATGATCTTTGGATAAGGAGCCACATATTCATTTGTTTAAATAAAGTAAGAACCAGTGTGGAAACTTCAAAGTGCAAGATAGTGGAGAGGCATCTGGTTATGGACTGAATCCCCAGAGTCTGAGGTGAGGGATCACCAACTGCAACACAGACCTAAATCATGAAGTCTGTTTACAAATTTGGAAGTCAGTTTCCTGGATTTAGTCATGTCTTTCCACAGCCTTCCAGGAAACCTGCAGCCCTTACATGTTGCTTGTGGGGGTGGTTCTTTAGTCATATGTTTGTTAGATGCAAAGATGCCAAGAAGATTCTGAGTTCTTCTAGTGAATGAAGTCACCTTCCTCTCCCTGACTTCACTTGTATTAATGTGCTGGTTTGAGCTGAAGTAGAGTTAGCTTTCTTCACAGTGGCTAGTATGGGGCTATG